>NC_045441.1:147185381-147192724 GCF_002776525.5 Piliocolobus tephrosceles
CGCCTCCTTCACAGAGTGGCTGTGTGGGGACAACTCGCCTCCTTCACAGAGTGGCTGTGTAGGTAAATGAAATAATCCACACTACATGTTTGGCACAATTCCTGGCTGGGGGTAGGAACAAAATAAACGCATGCCTTCATCTGTGTCAGTTCTGAAGAACAGTTAAGTACATGGTTAAATTATGGATGAATATGGTGGTTTAACTTGAAAAAAATCAAAGACCAAATCCATTAGCATGTTTTGGCTGATGAAATCCATTTATTAGTAAGAAAGAATCCGGGGTTTTGGTGTTTCCATCGCAACAGAACAACAAACAGTGACCCAGAAATAGGATAAAAGTCTAAAATAAAATTGTCCTTTTAAGGCATCTTGGTTATCTTCTCCAGGCATGGGCAGAACCAACACCTCCTCCCAGTGGCCTGCCCCAGCCACCTGGCTTCTCTTCTGCCCACCTGGTACCTGCCCTCCATGGCACTGTCGCCTTCTGCATGCTGAAGACTCACTTGCTGGTGGATTTTGGTTTGTTTATGGTTCAACTTCCGCTGCTTTTCCTGCTAGAACAGGGTCTGGCCCATGGGGGATGCTTGGTAAATAAACCAATGAACAGAGGTCAGTGGCCTTGGCCGTGGCATTGACAGGCGCCAGCTGGTGTGCACAGACCTTGTAGACACAGCATCATCAGATGTCAGAACAAGGAGCTATTTGAGAAAAATCAGAAATGAAGGAAAGTTCTGTGTTTCCAGGGTGACCCCAGAGGGAAAGGTTTGTAATTTATCACCTCTTGGCCTTGTGGAAACGTCTTAGTTATTTAGTGTAAGAATTAATAGTTTGTAAGGAATCCAGATGTTCTCCTAAATTAAAATAACATACCCTACTTTTGGGTTTAAAAGTAACTATTTTTCCTCAGAGGAAAAGTTGAATTTTAGATAGTTTCTGTGTAGGATTCCTAAAGGAACTACTTTGTAAAAATTGAGATTCACCACTTTTTGGTATGTTTGTGTAGTCTCTGGAATGTAGTACAAGGGCTCAAGAGAAGCCTGCATCTCACACTGGTGGCTGTCAATACAACTAAAAATGACTGTGTGCGTGGCATGTACACAGGCTGACGGCTTCAGCTGAGGAAGTGAGTGAGGGCAACAGTGTGATACCAGTGCCTCCACGTGGCTCATCACGTGGCTCATCGTGGCTCATCTTGAGAGCAGCAGCTGTGCCTGAGGGGACTGGTGTGGATAACTGGTCTTGGGGCTTGTGAACATATACACGTCCTAAGTTGTGAATAAAAATAGTCACAGCACCTGAGTTGTGGTGCTGTTCATTCCTCTGGAATCTTTCATACAGGACTCACAAGACCGCTATGTGAGAACAACCAGGAATGCTGCAAAAACACTCATGGGATTTCTTTCTTCCCTCCCCCCATCTTATTTTCTGCTTTTATTTCCTCAAGACACTTTGTGAGCATTTGTTATTGAAAGTAGAGTGTTCTCCAAGATGGAGATGGTCAGCTGTGGGCACACAGCTGTGTGCGGGGGTGACGAAAAAAATATTTTATTTTCGATATAATGTAAGAGTCTGAGATTCAGACAGTCTCGTAAGATCTCCTGTGGACTGATGATTTTTTTTTCAAAACTGAAGTATCAATACATTTGTTTGCATTTTTAAGATAAAAAGGTCATTGCCAAAAGGTGTTTTTCACTAATATTATCTGGAATGAACGTTGTGACCTGGCAGGGTAGGACAGCTATGTTGCATCGCTGGCTGCCTTGGGCTCACCTGTGCTGTAGGGGTGTGAAGGAAGTGGAGCTCCCATGAGCACCAGGGCTCACTCCGCACCTCTCCTTCCTGTGGATGCCCTTCCCTTCTTCTGGGGATGTACTCTACTAGTTTGTAGAATGGTTTGCATGTGTAAGTGACCTTACTATATTTAATATGGGGACAGGGTAGGGTGGAAACTATGTACCTACAATTATCTTTATGTTGCCTTCATTTTTGGGAGATATGTTCTTTAGACGTTGAATTCTAGATTGGCATTTTTCCTTTCAACTCTGTAGAGGTGCCTTCTGTGGTCTTCAGTGTCCATAGTTTCTGATAAGAGGTTTTGTAGAAAGTAAAATGTTTCCTCTTCAAAGTTTCTCTTGCTGTTAAAGAATAAATCATAAGTGTTAGAAGTAATAGTTTCTTTTAAAGACTAACTTCCTTCAAGCCTCCTTGCTTTGTGCTGATAACTCTGTTAAGCCCTATCCTATGTAGCTGTTGGACCTGCTCACAGGCATGTTCCAGCTGCCACCTATGCCCTTTCCTTATTTGGAAATTTAATTGCTTCTTTAAATCTTTCGTAAGCAACTTCCTCTTTTCTTTGTGCTTCCTTGTGTTTACCTATTTAAGAAAGTTTTAGGTTGTTAGCAAATCAGGTATCAGTTTAGACTGTGTGGTCCGGCTCCAGCCAATGGATGCAGGACACAGCAGTAAGGACGACCCAAATGCGTAAGGGGTACAGATGTCTGCCTTTCTTTTGTTCGATGTACTCTCGTGGCAAAACTGGTGAGAGTACCCTTTCTGCAGAAAGTAGAAATTGCCTTGCTCAGATAATTAAATTTATGTTCAAGTGCTATTTCTTTGTGGCACTGGGGAGCAAGCATTTCTAACAGGTTTCCTGTTTGTCGTTATTATTGTTTCCCTCCACGAAATGCATCTTTTTTTCTGGTTAATTGTAAGCTTTTGCTTTTTTAAAAAATTTTTATTTTCAGTGGTTTGACCGTGATGAAGATGTTTTATTTTTTGTTGATTTGTCCTTGCTTGGGATTTTCTGAGCTTCTTAAATATGCTGTAAACCAAAGAGCATCTGAGACAGGTCTCAATCCAATTAGAAGCTTATTTTGCCAAGGTTATAGGTCATGACCCATCACACAGCCTCAGGAGGTCCTGAGAACATGTGCCCAAGCTGTTCAGGGTATAGCTCAGTTTTATACGTTTTAGGGAGACGTGATACATCAATCAATACATGTGAGGCATGTGTTGGTTTGGACTGGAAAGGCAGGACAACTCCAAGGGAAGGCACCTCCAGATCACAGATGGATTAAAAGGTTTTCTGATTGACAGTCAAAAGAATTATTATCTAAGGACCTGGATTCAATAGAAAGGAGTGTCTGGGTCAAGATAAAGGGTTGTGAGGACTCAGGTTCTTATTATGTAGATGTAGTCTTGTAGGTGGCCACCCAAGAGACAACAGATGGCAAATGGCTCCTATTCAGACCTTAAAAGGTGCTAGACTCGCAGTCATTCATTTCAGGATTGGAAAAAGATCTTGAAAAGGAAAGGGATTCTGTACAGAATGTAAAATTTCCCCACCAGAGACAGCTTTGCAGGGCCATTTCAAAATATGTCAAAGGGGTTAGGCATGGTGGCTCATGCCTGTAATCCCAGCACTTTGGGAGGCAGAGGCCGGTGGATCACCTCAGGTCAGGAGTTGGAGACCAGTCTGACCAACATGGTGAAACCCCGTTTCTCCAAAAATACAAAAATTAACTGGATATGGTGGCATGCTACTTGGGAAGTTGAGGCTTCCCAGGTAGAGGATGCAGTGAGCTGAGATTGTGCCAGTGCACTCCAGCCTGGGAGACAGAGCGAGACTCTGTCTCAAAAACAAACAAAAACAAAAACAACACAACAAAAGCAAAATATGTCAAAGAAATATATTTTGGGGGTAAAATACTTTGATTTCCTTCAGGACCTGCCATCTGTCATGTGATGCTATACTTGAGTTGGTTGGGAATTTGGTATCTAATTGCTACAAAGCATCTATTCTGTCAGTTTTAGGATCTCTTTTAATATGAATGCTGGTCAGTTGTGCCTGAACTTCAAGGTTCAGAAAGTGCGTAAGAAGAGGGGACGCCAGCTGAGAACACTGTTCTGGCTGCAGTACCGGCTACTGCTGAGGTTATACTTGGATGACTGAAGGATGAAGGCAGATGAAAATTAGCCACACTGACAGAGGAGAAACAAACCCGCTGGGGCCGGCCAAACTGTCCAAGGTAAACTGTCCAGAAGTAACAGCTCCTTACTTGAGCCCAGTAGTTCAGGACCAGCCTGGGTAACATGGTGAGACCTCCTTCTACAAAAAAATCTAAAATGAGCCAGGTGTGGTGGTGCACGTCTGTGGTCCCAGCTACTCGGGGCTGAGGTGGGAGGATTGCCTGAGCCCAGGAGGTTGAGGCTGCAGTGAGCTGTAATTGCACCACTGCACTCCAGCCAGGGTGCAGTGCTCCAGACAGAGCAAAACCCTGTCTCAAAAAAATAAATACATAAAGAAGTAACAGCGCCCCCTGGACTTTAAGGATGTGACTTCTTTCCCATTCATCCCCTCTGACTGACTTGGTAACTGGATCTAAGAAAGAAGTGATATATATATATATATATTTTTCAGAACCTCTTGCTCTATCACCCAGACTGGTGTACAGCGGTGTGATCTCAGCTCACTGCTACCTCTGCCTCCCAGGTTCAAGCAATTCTTGTGCCTCAGCCTCCCAAGTAGCTGGGGTTACAGGTGTGCACCACCACTCCAGGCCAATTTTTGTATTTGTAGTAGAGACAGAGTTTTGCTATGTTGGCCAGGTAGGTCTCAAACTCCTGGCTTCAAGTGATCTGCCCACCTTGGCCTCCCAAAGTGTTGGGATTACAAGGGTGAGCCACTGCACCCAGCTGATATTGCTGTTTTCAAGTTTGGCAGGCCAGAGGCCTGGGCTAAGGCACTCAGACAAGCCCCTTCCTTGCCCACCTGGTCACCACCAGTCATAGTGATCATTCATCTGCGGTGAGAGGTAGGCAGCAGAGGAATCTGTAATGGAAATACTCAATGCATAACTTTTTGGAGGTTTTTACAAAAGGAGACACTGTGGCCAGTTCATTCAATAAATGTTTTATTTGAGATACTGTATTTTTCATTTCTAGAATATCCTTTTTAAAGAAACGTTTCTAAATATCTTCTAAAATTTCTTGGCATTATATCTGTCTTTTCCTGTAGAATCTTCAACATATTTATCATTGTTATTTCAAAGCTCTTTTCTACTAATTAGAACATCGTGGTCATTGGTGAGTCTCCTATTGACTGATTTTTCTCTTATGTATAAGTCACATTTTTCTGTTTGTTCAGGAATTTACAAATTATATACTGTATATAGCACTTGGGACATAGAGACTAGATTTAACTTCTTTTAACTTCATGTCTTGTTTTTTAGGTTTTAATATGTTTCTGGCATCAAAAATATTGTATCAGAATGTCAAGTTCCTACTAAAGACAGGTTTTTCTTGATTTTAAGCATCAACAGCCTAACTTAAACAGAAATGAGTTTATACTGAGGACCTGGGCAGCCTGCAACATCCATGGGAGAGCTGCAGAGCAAGAGTGGTATGAACAGGCGGGAGCCAAGGGGGCTAGGAGGCAGGAAAACTTGACCAGTGCATTGCAACTCACTTCACATTTACAGACGTCTCGTACTACCTCTGGACACTGACCACTACCAATGCCCCTGGATTCTGGACACCAGTGGTGTAAGTGGAAACTTGTCACCCCTCTTCCACCTTTGAGCAATTTCTTGTCACCACAGAAGCATTCAATTGACAGCCCAAGTCACATGACAACCCCGAGTGCCAGAAGACAGGGAGCCGGATGGCCTGGTTTCCACCTAACTAGCCCTGCAACATGGGGAGGGCTTTCACGCACAATCCCCTTGCCTGGGGAGGAGATCTGCCATATTCCGAGTCTGCATGTTTTTGGTGGGTGTGTCAAGGATTCAAGGCTCTGATGATCTTTACTTGGGCCATTTTTTGGGGGCAGCATTTGTAGGGAACAACCCTGATGAAAGGGATAATATCTCCCTCTGGACAAAGAACAGGCCCACTTACTGCTCCCTGTAAGGGCAGCAGATTCCCCAAGCCCACTGCCCCTCAGCTGCAATGCTGACCTGTGTGTGTACAGCATCCCTGGGGGCCCTCCATGCCATGCCTTTGGGCTCGGGCCTAGGGAGCTGGTCAACACAGTGCTAATGCTGCCCGTTGCGCTGTGGGTCATAATGAAGTCCTTTGTCTCTGATCCAGGAGTCTTGTGTCTTCTGCCAGTCTCTGTGAAACAGTGACAAGTGGACTGTGAGCTTGTGAGCAGGCAAAACGGAAGGCCCTGACATCTCTTCGTCCAATTGTCTCAGGTGTCAACAGTATCGCTAAATACATATCTGTTTCATCTATTTCTCAGTACTGAAGATTCAGTCGTTCTCCAGGAGATTTTTCTAAACTATAATGCATGAAATGTTAAGAGATGTCTTAGGAAATTTTTTTAAAAGTTTGTGTGTGGAAAGATGACAGCGACAATCTCCCATCTGTCAGCTTGCCCCTTTGCAGTGCGACTTTGCCACTCTTCCCATCGAGTTTATTTCTTCACCCCTTGAGTCTGATGTGTCCCTGCAATTTGCTCTTAGCTAATGTGATGTTAGCAAATTTAACCCAAGCAAAGGAGAGGCTGGAAAAATGCCAGCACATTGAGGCTGTCTTCCTTTTGTTGTGTGTGGGGCCCTGAGACCATGATGTGAGCAGATATGATCTCCTCTGCTGCAGAGGCCTGGAGAGCTGTGGCTCCCCTGCCAGCATCTGCAAGTCTCACTCACCAGACCATCCCTGACCAGCCATCCCCAGCTGGGTACATCTGCAGCTGTGAGAATGTCCCAGCTAGAAAGCATATGAACCACGTGGCTGAGCCCAACCCAAATTGCTGGCCCACAGACTTATGAACAAATAAAGTGGCTGTTTTATGCCCCTTCCTCTTGGTATCATGTGTTTTGCAGCAATGGATAACACACGCAAGGTAAATTAACAAATTTCAATGGATTCTAAGATGCTTATTTGAACATCTTAATGCTTTTAAAGTCGTGATGTGTTTTATAATTCCATGGCATGCCATAGTTTTATTAGCAGTGATTATTGTTCTTTCTTAGTACACGTCTTTCAATCAATGGCTTCTTAAACTCAATAAAATACAGTTTTGGAAATACTGTGCTAAAAATAAAGAACTTCATATATTGCAGAACTCTTCAGAGACTTTAGTAGGTTAACGTGGAGTGTGATTCTCCAAAAGAAAGTACAGTAATACAGTAATAAGTAAATAATATATAACTTATATGAACATATGACATGTATACTAAAGCAAATAAAAATTCCTCAAATCACAGGACCATGCCCCATCAATTTTTTGCTTGTAGTTCCTCCTGCTATTTCAGAGGAGCCCAATTCAGGAATTTGGGATCAAACATACTGTCTTGTTTTTCTAAGACCAGCCGAGCGGGCGCAAAAGAACCAGC
>NC_045441.1:147192734-147194252 GCF_002776525.5 Piliocolobus tephrosceles
ATGCCCAGTTGGTCTGCACCTTCCCGGGCGCTGGCTGCATTTTCGCGCGCGGGAAGAGTTGGTGGTGAAGAAGAACCCGGAAGTGCACCATCTTGCCTCCGTTCGTCCAAACACATACCTTCTCTCTAGTCAAAGTAATTCATTATACTGGTTTCTTGCCTTAGACGGCCTAAAATGGCAGAGAATATATTCTGGAAACATAGTGCAGGAAAACAGAAAAGGAATAAAAAAGGAAAACTTGAAACAGGAATACCTTGCATAGAACAAAGACAACAATGTGCAAATCTAAAAGAGAGAGTCAAAGGTTAGTGATTTTGTTGTTAATGTTTTAAAATATGTTCCCTTTGACTAACAATAATTGAAGCCTCTACATTAAAAATGACACCAAAACTCTTACATTAGCTCTACTTTGTCAGAATTGTGAGATGAAGCTTTTCCTGTTAGTTGGTAATAAATGAAAACTCTCTTCATAAGGCAAATACATATTATTTTCACAGTGGGAGAAAATTAAAACTCACTCCTGGAAGAGCAATTCCAAATTGGAGGCATTTATATCCCATTAGCAAAAAGTTAACATATATGGAAAAATGATGTCTGAAATAATTTTTTTATGACCCAGAAATGGTATTTCTACTTTATGTAGTAGTTTTTTTTTTTTTTTTTTTTAAAGAGTCTTGGTCTGTTGCCCAGGCTGGAGTGCAGTGGTGAGACCATGGCTCACTGCAGCCTCAAACTCCTGGGCTCAAGTGATCCTCCCAACTCAGCCTCCCAGACCACAAGCACTGCCACCACGCCTGGCTAATGTTTTAATGAAAAGGTGGGTTTTTGTAGATATGGGATCTGTTACGTTGCCCCGGCTGGTCTCAAACTCTTGGCCTTGGGCCTCCCACCTCGGCCTCCCAAAGCCCTGGGATGACAGGGGTGAGCCACTGTGCCCAGCTACCTAGTATTCTTTCTAAAGCACTCAAGATCTTTATGGTAATATAAAATATATTAAAATCTCAGAATATTAGTATTGGAAGGCGCCTGGTAGTCAGCTGGTTAATCTCTTCCGCTAAAGCCCTAGTGGACCTTCCCTGGCCCCCGCCATGATGAGCGCCCCCCAATTCATAACATAACACGCCCTCTTTAGCGGATGTTTTCTTCGTAAGTGCAACTTACATTAAAAAAAGTTTACCGTTTTTCCATTTCAAAAGTAATCCATGGTCATTAGGGATAGAAGCAGGAGGAAGAGACCTCCGGGGCCGACTCCTTGAGGGCGCCGGGCGTCCCTGGCTCAGGTGTCCCCGCGGGGCTGCATGCGGGGTAACCGCGCACCCATTGCCTTCTCCAATGACGTCTGACGGGGCTTCCCGGTTATGCCAGCTCGCGCCTCCCGGCTCCTGCCCCGCTCCTCAGCGGCCTCTGAAGGAGCCTAGAAGCCGTGAGCTCAGCGCCTGGGCAGGGCTCTCTTCCTCAGGCCGCGGCCCTCGCTCTGCACAGCAGGGGGCGGGCTGTTCCCTTCCTCAGGCCGCGGCC
>NC_045441.1:147194262-147207857 GCF_002776525.5 Piliocolobus tephrosceles
CCTCAGGCCGCGGCCCTGGCTCTGCACAGCAGGGGGCGGGCTGTTCCTTTCAGGCCAGAGGAGGCCCCTGGCTACCTGCGCCGACGTCTGACGTCTGGGAGGGACCCGGTTAGTGTTTCTCCATCTCAGGCCTCGCTCCCCTCCCCATTTGCTGTGCAGAGATCCTGGCTGGGGAGCCACGAAGTTGCCCGAGAGCAGGCGCCGGGTGGGACCCTCGCTCAGGTCCGGCTCAGTCTCGGACAAGTGAGGTCCCTCGCCCAGGCCCCCCACCCGCCTCTCCGCGCCCCCCCCCCCCGCCCAGGCCCCCCCCCGCCTCTCTGCGCCCCCCACCCCCGCCCAGGCCCCCCACCCGCCTCTCCGCGTCCCCCACCCCCGCCCAGGCCCCCCATCTGCCTCTCCATGCCCCCCACCCACCTCTCCGTACCCTCCAACCTCACCCAGGCCCCCCACTCCCCTCTCCGCACCCCCAACTCGCCTCTACGCTTCCCCCATCCGCACTCCCGGCACTGCCTGCGGTGGCCTGACCTGGCGTCTGGGAGCTCCGGAAGCGCCTGTCCTCCCAGGGCCGATGCCGGCGCCTGCCCTCCGTGTTCCCGGTGTTGAGGGCATGTCCAGGTGCGCAGGGTCCGTGGGTGTGGCCTGGGGACCCGGCCCTGCCCTTGCACACCCTCCAGACCCGCTACTTCTTGGATAGCCAGCCGCCGCCTCCCCACCCTCCTTCCAGCCACGGGCTCGGTGTAGCCATAGGCTCCGCTGCCTCTTCCGGAGGATTCTGGAAGGTTCCAGAGGGCGTGCGACCGAGGCCTTGGGAGGGGACGTTCCCTGGGGAGAACATTCCAGAGCGAGGTAATATCCATAAACGGAGGCTGAAACAGCCTGAGACATCCGGGGAGTAACGAAGACTGCAAGGTGGCCCCAACTGGAGGGGGGCGAGGTATGAGAAATGGGAGGTGGTGGAGAGACGGGTAGACAAAGGTGCTGCTCTTTGGGGATGGAGGCACCTTGGGGCCGCCATGGAGGCCCCGAACGCGGAAATGGGGGAGGCCAAGTGGGTGGGGAGGAGCGCGGGACAGTCAAGAGGGTCCAGGCAGGGAAGGCGGCACTGGCCTCCCGGGTCTGTGGCACCCAGGTTTCGTTTTTTCCTTTCTTTCTTTTTTTTTTTTTTTTGATGTAATCTTGCTCTGTCGCCCAGGCTGGAGTGCAATGGCGCAATCTTGGCTCACTGCAACCTCCACCTCCCAGGTTCAAGTGATTCTCCTGCCTCAGCCTCCGGAGTAGCTGGGATTACAGGCCCCGCCACCATGCCTGGCTAATTTTTGTATTTTTGGTAGAGACAGGGTTTCACCATGTTGGCCAGGCTGGTCTCAAGCTCCTGACCTGAGCGGATCTACCCCCAATCAGCCTCCCAAAGTGCTGGGATTCCAGGTGTGAGCCCCTGTGCCCGGCTGGCATCCCCGTTCTGACGTTGCCTGGCCTCAGACCCTGTAGGTGGCCCCTATGGAGACTCGACTCCGCAGGTCGTCGGGGTGGAGGAGGCAACTCCAGATGCTCCACTTGGCTGTGGGCACAGGTGGCGGGGGCGTCCCGTCCTCCTGGCCGCGTTCAGCTTCTCTCGCATTTCCTGAGCCTGCACTGCGTCCCTCCTAGCTCGGCGATTCCCAGTAGCGCAGGGCACGGCGCACGCGCGAGCAGCTGTGGGGAATGGCGGGGAAGAGCGGGGACACGGTGGAGGCGCTATGGGTCCTGTCTCCCAGACAACTCAGGGTGCAAGGAAGCAGAACTCACTCCCCATGCTGTCGGAGGGGGCCGGGGCCGGGGTGACCCCTGGGCTGCGAACCTGTGGCCGCTGCTGTTCCCCAACGCTTCGATTTGGGGCCTGCTCAGCTGTAGACGAGCCAGGACCCCATCGGTGGCCGTGCCACGCCCCTGGGAGCTCAGACAGAGCCCAGTGGCCACTGGACATTTCCCATCGCAGCCTCCAGCTTCCTTATCAGTTGCCTCCATCCACGTTGACCTCAGGGTCAGGGCTGCAGGCAGAGGGGCGGCCCCTGCGACCCTGTCTCCAGCCCTTGCCAGGGCAAGCGTTTAACGTCTCCGTGCTTCGTCTCAGAAACTAAGGGTGAGAGGATCCCTGATTCATCAGATCATGGTGAGGATTAAAGGAGTTAATGTAGAATGATTCCTGGCCCTTCCTGGCAAGTACCGAGGAAGGGTGCTCCAGGCAGCTCTTCACCGGGCTCCAGGCTCAGTAGGGGCCACTTACAAACATTTACCTTACTTGCTTCTGGTAACTGTGCTGCACAGAAACCTGTCATCCCCCAAGTCACCATAGGCTGGGGTAGGCGCAGTTGCCAGTCCATTCACCAGTGAGGAAACTGAGTCTAGGATCTCCCGCTTAGCTCTGCCCGGCAGCCTGGTCCTCACACAGCCGCCTCACAACCTGGGCCCCAGTGTGCAGCCACACACATGGTGAAAAGCAGTCCACTGAGAAGTGGGCTGTGTTGCTTTGATCAGGCAGTGAGCCAGCGTCAGCAAAGTGAGGGCAGGGGCGGGGCTGCGCTTAGGGAGACAGGGGACACCTTCTCTCCAGTGCGGGCTCCCTCCCTGCTCTGGGCTTTTCCAGCCCCTCCCAACCTCTGGGCCACCTGGGATCTTTCCGCTGCATGGCAGCCAGGCTCTCCCGGAGCTCACGGGGTCACCTGCCCAGGGAGCATGCTGGTTTCCAACGCTTCCCTCTCTATGTGAACCCACTTACTTTGGGCCACCTCTGACCATGCTGATCTGAGAACTTGAATCATCACCAAGGGGCAAGTAACTTAATGAACTGATGTTTTAAACTTCAGATTTGATTTTGTTCCTCCCTTGCCCAGGCTAGCTTCCTGCTGTCTTTGGAAAAAACCCATTCCTTACTCACACAGACCCTTTTCCCACTCCTTGGGCATCCATACAGGGCCTTCCCACATGTTCTGTTCCCTCAGTCTCAGAGCTGGGGTTGGTGCCAAGCCCAGGGGCCATGAATGGCAGCAGGGGGCAGATTGATTCCTGGGTGGAATGGGGGCAGGTCCCCAGGAAGGCCCCACCTTCGGGCCAGGGAGGGACTGAAGGCTGGGGGCTGGGCTGCCAGTCCTGCAGACAGGAGTGGGGACTCCTGGTGCCTCTTCCGGGCCCACTCATAACCACTTATGGACCAATCAGCATGCACTTCCTCCCCTCAGAGGTCCATAAAAGCCCTGGGCTCAGCCAGAGCAGGGCAGAGAAGGGTGAGAGGATGAAGAGGGCACAGAGCAGAGAGATGACTGGCTGGGATGACCAGCTGCAGAGATACCCTCTCCACTGGCAGCAGCAGAAGGCAAGACAGCTTGTCCACAGAGAGGAGCTACCCTCTCTGCTGAGAGCATCAGAAACCTGCAGAGAGCAGCCACCCTCTCCAGGGCCTCCTCTCTGCTGAGAGCTGAGCACTCAAAGGACTAACCTGCCTACAGAGAGGAGCCACGCACTCCTCTGAGCTGTTCTGACACTAAATACAACTTTTCTTCTTCATCCTTCACTTGACTGCGTACCTCATTCTTCCTGGATGCGGGACAAGAACTCGGGCAAAGGCGCTACGGCCACAGAGATTTCCAGCCAGAAGAGTCAGCATCCCAGAGATCCCATGAGAATGTCACCTACAATACTGAGACGGAGGCCTGATGGAAACCGTGGCTCTGGGTGACAATGATGTGTTACTTCCCATGAGAATGTCACGTACAGCACTGAGACGGAGCCCTAATGAAAACTGTGGCTCTGGGTGACAATGATGTATGACTGTGGGTTTGTCAACTGTAGCAAATTCACCCTCTGCTGAGGGTTGTTGGAAATGCAGAGGCTCTGAGGGGTCATGTGTGTGGGAGCTCTCTGTGTACCTTTCTTATAATTTGATGAGAACTTAGAGCTGCTCTGTAAAGATAAAATCTTTAAGAAAAGCAAAGAAAAAAAAAGGAAGAGAAGAAAAAATGACAGGCAAAGGTCATGCCTAGCCCCTCGGGGCACGTCCTCAGGCCTCTGCTCCCAGCTGAGGCTAGCAGGTGGTAGGCGGGGGTCACCCAGCTCCTCTACTCCCCACACCCACCACAGCTTTCAAAGTTAGGAAGGCAGGCAGGAGGGAGGTGAAGTCCGGACAGAAAGGGGAGAATTAAGGGAGGGCGAGCCCTGACTTTGTTTCATTTGTCCGAGATGACATTCAGTGCTGCTTCCTGGGTCCCCAAGGCTGACTCTGCTGCACCATGAACCACACGTCCACACCCTCACTGTCTCCCACTCATGACACCAGCTCACCCAAGACTGTCACCGAAGGCTCTTTAACATAAAATGAGTAATTTTAACTATTTTTAAGTACATAGGTCTGTGGCATTAAGTGCATTCACTATGATGTGTGGCCATCACCATCGTCCACTCTAGAATTCCTTCATTTTCCCAAACTGAAATTCTGTCCCCTTAAGCGAGTGCTCCCCACCCCCGACCTCCTTCTACCTTCTGTCTCTGTGAATCTTATGACTGTTGGTCCCTGAGCACAATCATACCTTCGTAGGCCTTTTGTGTCTGGCTTGTTTCACCTAGCATAATGTCCTCAGGGTTCATCTGCATTGTGGCATGTGTCAGAATTCCCTTCCTTTTTTAAAAGCTGAATAATGCTTTACTGTATGGATAGACCACAGTTTGTTTATGCATTCATCCATAACGGACACTTGGGTTGTGACCATGTTTAGTGGGTGTGAATAAGGCTGCCCTAAACACGGATGCACAGGCACTTGCCCAAGTCCCCGCTCTCAGTTCTTTTTGAGAAATACTCAGAAGTGAAATTGCTGGGTCATATGGCAGTTCTATTTTTAAGGTCTTGAGGAGCCACCAAACTGTCTTCCCCAGCGGCTGCACTGTTTTACAACCCCTCCAGCAATGTAAAGGCTCCCGGTGTCCCCACATCCTCCAGTTTCTCCACATCCATAGCACTTGCTGTCTTCTATTTTTGATACTTGTTACTCTGATGGCTGGGAGGTGGCACCTCATTGTGGTTTTGATTTGAATTTCCCTAATGACTTGTGATGTTGAGCATCTTTTCATGGGTTTATTGGCCATTTGTATGTCATCTTTGAAGAAATTGTCTATTCAAGTCCTTTGACCATTTTTGAATCGAGCTGTTTTTTTGTTGTTGAGTTGTGGGGATTCTTTATACATTACTGAAGGCTTATTTTTATGGTCCAATAATTCTTTACAGCACTGGGTGCGCGCTAGCCAGATGCTGCGATTATTTGTGGCCTGGGGCTGCGGGTACACATGTCTCCATTTAGCGGCTCAGCCAACGTTTCTAGGTCCATTAACTTGAATTCATCTTTTAAAGTGACAAAAGATTTATTTTCCTCCTTATGGCAGTCAAATCTCTGCCTTTCATGTTTCCAGGGCCAAGTACTATCGGGGGTAAAATGCTAAAGCTCAGTGAGAAATCTCTGGATACACGGAGGTTACATTTCAAAGGCCAGACCCCCGGTGAGGGCAGAATAACAGTGTCATAAATGGCGATGTTGTATTGTGCAGTCGATAAATTGAGTAAATATTTGCTAAAAGCCAGGAAACCCCCACAGCAATAAGGACAAATGATGTTCATCAAAATGGCAGCTGTTTACTCAAGAATTAGGCAGCACTCACGGCAGGATGGACACTTGGACGTGCTCTCTGGACAGGGGCTGGCCAAGAAAGCTGGAGCTACAGATGGAGCTGGGAAGCTCGCCCTGCCCTGAAACCCACGGGAAAATCAGGCTCCAAGGCACCGGTCGCCCTAAGCCACCACAGACCAGGTTTCCACCTTCTGAGGAACGAGTGGAATATGTACCTGGGGGCCGCAGCTTCTCCTTCTGTGCAGTAAAGGGCAGCACCAACGTTTCCCTGAGATTCTCAGCGAGGGACCCAGGGTGCTGCCACCAGCATCCTCCTGCCTCCCTGGAGCTCTTACCTCCCACTCTCTCTGTCCGGGAGCTTACATCTGGGAACTAATCACTCAGATTATCTGATTTTTACTTTTAAATCCCTTTGAAACCATTGGTGCCCTTACAGCTTATTGTAGCCACCCTCAGAGCCAAGCAACAGAGGAAGAGGAGGCTTGGACTGTGGTGCAGAAACCCCCATCCAGCCTTACTTGCCTTGGGAAGGCTTTGAAAAGATCATTTATACACTGGAGGATTCTATGATGATTTTTCTTGGCCACCATGAATGGTTCAAGGTTCACATTGTCTCTGTGGCTCAGCCTTGCCTTCTTTCATCAAAAGAAAAACAGAAGCCAAGGCTGAGGCCTTGCGGACCAGTCCCTCCCGAGTTTCCTGAGTGGAAACGATGATTCAGTCCAGAACTTCACCTGCTCAGTCCTTGCTGTTAACTTCGTGGCTCTCTTTAAGTGCTGCTAGATGCCAAGCCATGGAGAGAGCCTGTATCATCAGTGCAATCGCCCTGGCATGACACCAGGGAGGATTATGTAAATTCTCATAAAACCCACAGGCAAGTTTTGCCGAGACCAGGCCTCCAGAGTCCTCCTGATTGTAAGGGAAAGCACAAACTTGAGTGTGAAGACTCCAAAGCAGAAAAACAGCAGAGCTCAGGAGGAAGCCTGCAGGGAAGGCCAGACCCTCCTGTGTGTGGAGCGGAGGTCAGACGGGCTGGCCGCCAAAGCGCCTGTTCAGTGTGAGCGGGACTGGGCCTGGGCCTGGGCCGTACCCCAGTCCACAGATGACGGCAGCCCCCGCCAGCCCCACTCGGGGCAACATGCTTTGCCTGAAGCCGCTGGTGTCCACCGCCTGACAGATGCAGGCCCCACCGCACCTGATTACGCCGTGCACGGATCGCCCGCTCAGCAAAGATGAATAGGTGACATGCCGGCATCAGGCACCATGGGTAATGCGTGGGGAGCACCGAGCAGGGCTACCTACAGACAGCCTGGAAGCTCTCCTTGGGCCGACTGGCAACTGGTTACGTGACGTCTCTTAATTAAACCAATTTCCCACAAGGCAGCCAGGGGTTATCCCAGGCAACACCTGTATTCCTGTGTGGTACCTCAGGTGCCAACATCTGCACATGTAAGTGGCGTCCAGGCTGCGCCCCTGGAGCCCAGCCCTGAACCCCTTTGGGATGGCGAGACCCTGGCCCTCACCCTTCTCACCTCTGAGTGAGGCTTTTCCCCTGAGCCTGTTCCTTGTACCCTACCTGGATGTTTTGGTATTTTTCTGTACCCACATCTCCACACACACAGTGGCGCTTCTCACCAAGGACTTGTAATCACAGACGAACAGAGGCAGATGCAGCAAGGATGCTGGGAGCTGGTGGAGAAGATGATCCAGGCTGCGGGGGCAATGCAGAGGTGGTGACGTCACCTCAGCATCCAAGACGTGCTTCCTAAGGGCCCCCTGGTGGTCTCCAGGATGAGGGGTGGGCAGTGTGGGAGACTCCCAGGCAAAGGGGCCATGGGAAGGGAGGGGCAGACATTGACAGTGGAGGGTCTGCAGGCATGTAGGGGAGGTGGGCCAGGTGGGGAGAGGCTGTGGGCAAGGCCACAGTGTCTGGATGGTCCTGTGGGGGAAGGGAGCCCCCAGACACACTCATGTAGGGCAGTGCTGTGGGCAGATGCGAATTTTCAGAGCGTTCGCTGGAGATGGAGGGGGTGGGACCACCCCTGAGTCTCAGGAGATGTCACGGGGAGGAGACTGTGGGACTCTGGGTTCAGGTAAGGACTTGAGTTTGGTGCTGATGCTCCTTTCGGGACATCTGTAGACTGAATGATGCCTGTCCCCCTGTCCACTCCCCTCCCACCCTCGTGATTATGCATCAGTATTTATCAGTATTTATGGGCCTGGATGGTCATACCAGGCCAGCCACAGCACAGCATGGAGCTCTAGGCCTCTGTGTGTCTCTGGTGTTTGGATTCCCGGACCTGAGGGTCCAGGGGAGAAGTCGTCTGGGCGGTTGGGAGGCTCAGGGAAGAGGCTCTTCCTGCTGTGGACTTGATTAGCAGCCCCACAGACAGTCATTGGACTATTAGCAAGGCAGGAGTCCGGAGGAGCCAGGGTGAGACCATTTTAAAATCAGCGCCGTCTTAAACTAGCAAAGCACACTCCTTGCCATGCACAAGACATGGTCCTAAGATGTTTATAGCTCAGGAAGCAGCTTGGTGACGCCTGCAAAAACAAACTCCAAGAACAGAAAGTCCAGACGTCCAATACCCATAATTAGGTCAATGCTCTCAAGATAGTAAGAGTCATGCTATGATGACTGACGTGCTCAAATGTCAAGGACGGTTTTCTTTAAACCGATAGAATGATAACACTTTGTCATGCTGTCTGCTCAGCCACACGTATGCACAGCTTCGCTTAGCTTTGCAGACGAGACTTCTGTGTAAGAAAAAAGGAAAACGAAGTTGGTGTGTCCTCTGCTTGCTTTCTGCCCCATGACAGAGTTGTTTCTAATAAACATGCCTCTTTCACTGTGCTCTGTGACTGGCCTTGAATTCCCTCTTGTGTGAGATCCAAGAAGCTTCTCTTGGGGTAGAGACCCCCTTTTCCAGGAACAGGACCACCTCTCGCTTCCCCCAGACCTGAAGGGCAACCAAGAGACCAGCTCCAGGGCTCGCGTGGGAAAGTCTTCTGTTTGAGTGAGCCTGGGAGTAAACGCTCCTGCCTGAGTGGCTCCCTCATGGGTTTCTACAAGGAATGTCTTTGAAATATTTGGCAGATCTGAGGCTGAATACAGACCATTCACCAAAACGCTTTCCAAAACCATCTACTTCAGATTTTGTGAATAAATTTAAAATGGCGTTGCAGAGTCCTGACCACAGAATATTGTTTTAGAAGTGAGTTTTGAGCTTTGATCTGATGTGCTGATTTTTCCAGCAAGGACACGGAAGCCACATTTGTGATGAACTCCGAGCCACGCCCACCCCTCTGGGGCCAGGCCAGCCTGAAGCCATCTCACTGGCTCTTTAGCTGTCAGAAATGTCGGCTAGCTTCTGATTCCAAAGTTCCATGCCAGGATATTGATAGCCCTGCTTACAGTAGTGAAAAATTAGACAGGATCTATGTGTCCCACACTGAGGAAAGAGGTGAACTCCAGCACGAGTGTATTAGTCTGTTTTCATGCTGCTGATAAAGACATACCTAAGACTGGGTGTTTTGGTATTTTTCTTGTTATAAAGAAAAAGAGATTTAATGGACTCTCAGTTCCACATGGCTGCGGAGGCCTCACAATCATGGTGGAAGGTGAAAGACACATCTTACATGGCAGCAGACAAGAGAATAAATGAGGGAACCAAGTGAAACGGGTTTCCCTTTATAAAACCATCAGATCTTTGAGACTTACTCACTATCACGAGAACAATATGGGGAAACCACCCCTGTGATTCTGTTGTCTCCCACTGGGTCCTTCCCACAACACATGGGAATTATGGGAGCTAAAATTCAAGCTGAGATTTTGGTGGAGACACAGCTGAACCATAATAATTCCACCCCTGGCTCCTCCCAAATATCATCTCTTCACATTTTAAAGCCAATCATGCCTTCCCAACAGTCCCTAAAGTCTTAATTCAGCATTAACTCAAAAGTCCATAGTCCAAAGTCTCATCTGAGACAAGTCAAGTCCCTTCTGCGTATGAGCCTGTAAAATCAAAAGCAAGTTAGCTACTTTCTAGATACAATGGGGGTACAGGCATTGGGTAAATATATCCATTCCAAATGGGAGAAAATGGCCAAAACAAAGGAGCAACAGGCCCCATGAAAGTCCGAAATCCAGCGGGGCAGTCAAATCTTAAAGCTCCAAAGTGATCTCCTTTGACTCCATGTCTCATGTGCAGGTCACACTGATGCAAGAGGTGGTTCCCATGGTCTTGTGCAGCTCTGTTCTTGTGGCTTTGCAGGGTGCAGTCTCCCTCCCGGGCTTTCACAGGCTGGTGTTGGGTGTCTGCAGCTTTTCCAGGTGCACAGAGCAAGTTGGTGGTGAATCTACCATCCTGGGGTCTGGAGGATGGTGACCTTCTTCTCACAGCTCCACTAGGTAGCACCTCAGTGGGGACTCTGTGTGTGGGGGTGCCCACCCCACATTTCCCTTCCACACTGCCCTAGCAGAGGTTCCCCATGAGGGCTCTGACCCTGCAGCAAACTTCTGCCTGGACATCCAGGCATTTCCATACATCCTTTGAAATCTAGGTGGAGGTTCCAAACCTTAATTCTTGACTTCTCTGCACCTGCAGGCTCAACACCAAGTGGAAGCTGCTAAGGCTTGGGGTTTGCACCCTCTGAAGCCATGACCTGAGTTGTACCTTGGCCCCTTTTAGTCATGGCTGGAGTGGCTGGGACATAGGGCACTAAGGCCCTAGACTGCACACAGCAGAGGGACCCTGGGCCCCACCCACGAAACCATTTTTTCCTCCCAGGCCTCTGGACCTGTGATGGGAGGGGCTGCCATGAAGTCCTCTGACATGCCCCGGAGACATTTTCCCCATTGTCTTGGCAATTAACATTCAGCTCCTTGTTACTTATGCAAATTTCTTCAGCCAGCTTGAATTTCTCCTCAGAAAATGGGACTTTCCTTTCTATTGCATTATCAGGCTGCAAATTTTCTGAACTTTTCTGCTCTGCTTCCCTTATAAAACTGAATGCCTTTAACAGCACCTAAGTTACCTCTTGAATGCTTTGCCACTTAGAAATTTCTTCCACCAGATATTCTAAATAATCTCTCAAATTCAAGGTTCCACAAATTTCTAGGGCAGGGGCAAAATACTGCCAGTCTCTTTGCTAAAAGATAACAAGAGTGACCTTTGCTCCAGTTCCCAAAACAAATTCCTCATTTCCATCTGAGACCACCTCAGTCTGGATTTTATTGTCCATATCATTATCAGCATGCTGGTCAAAGCCATTCAACAAGTCTCTAGGAAGTTCCAAACTGTCCCACATTTTCCTCTCTTCTCTGAGCTCTCCAGACTGTTCCAACCTCTGCCTGTTACCCAGTTCCAAAGTCACTACCACATTTTTGGGTATCTTTACAGCAGCACCCCACTGCACTGGTACCAATTTACTGTATGAGTCCATTTTCATGTTGCTGATAAAGCCATACCTGAGACTGGGTAACTTATAAAGAAAAAGAGGTTTAATGGACTCATAGTTCCACATGACTGAGGAGGCCTCACAATCATGGTGGAAGGTGAAAGCCAGGTTTTATGTGGCAGCAGACAAGAGAGAAAATGAGGGAACCACGTAAAAGAGGTTTCCCCTTATAAACCCATCAGATCTCATGAGACTTATTCACTACCACAAGAACAGTATGGGGGAAACTGCCCCCATGATTCTGTTATCTCCCACCAGGTCCCTCCCACAATACATGGGAATTATGGGAGCTACAATTCAAGATGAGGTTGGGGTGGGGATACAGCCAAACCATATCAATGAGTCTCTGTGGGGTGGGCATGCTTGGAGGTCAACGTGGGCCCTTCAGGATGAAGGTCTTTTTTGTGTTTTGCTTGTTCACAGATATACCCTAAGTGCCTGTTGCAGAGCCTGGTGCATAAGAGCTGCTCAGTGAATTTTTATTTCGGATAACATGGGGAGAAAGACTCTGGGTGGTGAATCTTTCCAGAACCCAAAGTGTGAAGAATCAAAAAACAAGGGAGTGGACATGGTGTGGGTCCAAGTACCTTTTGTCTCCCTCTTTTCCTCTGTCTCATCCACCTTGGCAGCCTCATTCCTGAACCTTGTCTGCTGCTTTCCAACAATAGGTCAAGAGAGGATGGAGGAGGTGCAGGGAGTGAGCTCATAGCTGACACATGGGAATGGGTTTTAGTCTCCAGGGAAAGCTGGCTACTCACGCAGTGCTTGTCCCTAAGCGCCTTTGCTGCTCCCAGGCCATATGAATGGTCCGTGCCCTCTTCAGAGCAGATTGTGATTCCAGCCCTTAGCTTGGGGGCCAGCCAGCTGCAGAGTCAGATCTTCCCAGGAAGAAGGTGCTAACTCCACTGGGTGGCACTGAAACCCACATGGCACTTTAGCAACGGTGGACATCTTTGTTCTTCCCACTGGGATAGCCCGGGGCTCATTGGTCAAGGGCGGTCAACAGCAGTTCCCTGTCCACACCTGCTCCAGACTGCCACTGGGGATCTTTACTGACATTTTCCTCTGCTAGGTAGCTCTTGAGGGCAATTTTAACTTGATGTAATAGAAAGGACAATATTGGCAAAAAAAAAAAAAAAAAAAAAAAAAAAAAAGGTGTGATTTGTCCTGGGCCTCAAAAACTACTGTGGTCAGTACCAAGTAGAGGATGGGTTTGTTCAGGAGCCTGTGAGGGGTAGTGACCCCACTGGGAGCTGCTCCCAAGGTCTACAAGCCAGAACACATCTCTTGCAGGCACAAAAATGTGTTGGTTCTCCTGTAAGCCAATGTCACTCTCAGGACTTTCCTTTCCCATTTTTTTCATCAAGGCAGGTCACAGATTGCACTTTGTCCTCTGAAATGAAGGCTGTGTTTTAATTATTCAGGGATTATGTCCACATGAATGCCCAGACACCAAAACTTTAATGTGCTCCTCTAATTGAAAATTAATGTTACCAGTTTAATTATGTGTTCATAATGAACATGCAATTAGAAAAGCTCCTGCAGGCTTTGGGGAGCCTCTGCCTGAATTGCATGCTGTGTGCACTCACATTTTCTCCAAGAGATACAAAACAGGTGGTTCAGAGTTCAGGGTCATACTCAACATCTTCTTATCTTCCTGTATGTTGGTCAACTGCTCCAGTGTTTCCAGAAATGGCATCTTGCTATTTATTTAACAAATATTTATTGAACTTAATGGCATCATTTCAGAAGAAGAAATGTAATTATACTTGAGTAATGGTCTTTGCTAAGTGGATTAACTAGGCTTAAACTAAGTTGGTAACAGTTCAAAATTATTTGACTGCTAGTGATATTCTAATAGGTTATGGGAATTGTAGTTGGGGAAAGAGATTGCCTTTAGTACACAAGGCAGATTAGAAGTGTACATCATCAATTTCCATAGAGGAGAGGAAAAAATAACTATTCTGTCCTTCCATGCATTCATGCATCCATCCATCCATCCATCCATCCATCAATTTATGCATGCATCCATCAATGCATCCTTCCATCCATCCATCCATGTACCTATGTATCATTCATCTATCCATCCATCCATCCATCCATCCATGTGTTCATTTGTCCATTCATCCATCCATCATTCCATGCATTCATCCATTATCCATGCATCTGACTGTCCATGCATCCATTAATCCATGCATGCATTCATCCATACATGCATTTATGAATCCACTCATGCATCCACTCATGAGTCCATCCATTATCCACGCATCTGTCCATCTATTCATCCATAAATCCATGTATTCATCCATTCATCTGTGCATCCATCCATTATCCAGGCATTCATCCATGCACCCATCCATCCCTTCATGCACACATCTATCCATTCATTCATCCATTCACCCATTATCCATGCATCCATCCATTATCAGTGTTTCCATTCATTCATGCACCTATCTATCTATTCATCCATCCATCAATACATTCATC
>NC_045441.1:147207867-147238761 GCF_002776525.5 Piliocolobus tephrosceles
CATCTATCCATCCATCCATGCATGCATCATCCATCAATTCATGCACCCATCCATCTATGTGTCATCCATCTATTCATGCATCTATCCATCTATCTGTGCATCCATCCATTCATCCATCCATCCATCCATGCATCAACCATCAATTCATGCATCCATCCATCCATCTATGCATCCATCCATCCATGCATGCATGCATCCATTCATCAATCCATCTGTGCATCCATTCCTCTATTCATGCATCCATCCATCTATCCATGCATCCATCCATCCGTGCATCCATCCATCCATCCATCCACCCATCCATCCATCCATCCATGTATCCATCCATCCATCCATCCATCCATCCACTCATCCACTCATCTATGCATTTATGTATCCATCCATGCATCCATCCATCCATGCATGCATCCATTCATCCATCCGTCTATGCATTCATTCATCTATTCAGGTATCCATCCATCTATCCATGCATCCATCCATCCATGCATCCATCCATCCATCCGTCCATCCAAGTATCCATCCATCCATCCATCCATCCATCCATCCATCCATGCACCCATTCCATCCATCTATGCATCCATCTATGCATCCATCCATCCATCCATCCATCCATCCATTTATCCATCCATCCATTCATCCACCCATCCATTTGTCCCTCTGTCTGTCCATCAGTTCATCCATCCATCTATCTGCCTGTCCCCGGACACGGATTTAACTGCACCTTGATGCAGGGTTAACATGTGACCATCTGCCAGGAAGGCTCCTCCGGCAGAGGGTAAGGGGCAGCCTTTGCAGCAGTTAAGCTGAGAGAAAGGAGGGAGACCCAGTGCTTTGCATAGACCACAGAAGAGAGGCTGCCCATCGTCCATCCCTTCTGCTCAGGGTCCCACCTACTGGCCCCAGCCCACGCCCCTCGGCCTTTCTGGGGTTAGCTCTGACGGGAAGACAGGGCTCTGCCCACCCTCACTGCCAGCTGTGCACCCACGGTCGAGCTTCTGCGTATCAGCCTCTCCTGACTTGGATTTGGGGACCTCCTGAGGAGTGCAAAGGCTGGTGGATGAAGCTTGAAATGCGGACTCCAGATGGAAATCCCAGTGTGGGGACCCCCCTCCACACCCCCACCTTCATCCACTCTCCCCTCTCCTCAGTGGGGATCCCCCCACACCCCCACTTTCATCCACTCTCCCCTCTCCTCAGCGGGGACCCCCCTCCACACTCCCGACCTGGGTCCACACTCCCCTCTCCTCAGGGACTTGTTTTCTGCCCAGGGCCATTTCCTACGGAGAGGGAACGTGTCAGGAAGCCGTGATTCCACTCACGCTCCAGGTTTTCCTGACTCGCCCAGACACTTAACATCTTTTCCTTGGCTCTTATTTGTAGCATCTAACGATGTCCAGATCACCTGGACAAACCTGCAGCCTCCCCGCTGCCTTCAAGAGGCGGCTGAGGTCCTGTCTTGGGTCACTGTGTGGTTCTCACGAGGCCTCCAGGAGCCCCTCATGTTGAAGACACCCAGAGTTTCCTCCACGAACAGAAGATGTTTGCTTCCCCATCCTTAAGTTCTTAGGAAAAAATTTAATCCTTAAAACTTGGCTTTCTGCTAATAAAAAAAGAACAAACTCCCTGGGTATTTTGAGAGACAGCCGAAGCTGCTTGCTTGCTAGTCTGAAATTATTTCAACATATATACAGAAAAAGAGAATTCTTCTTTGACCCAGGACCTTCTAAAGCCAGGCGGGTGTGGAAAGGTGTCCTCTGTCCTGACAGCGGCTCCTGCCCGGGGTCCTGCGTCTGGAGTGCTCGTGGTTCATCTGCCTGCCCTCCGCAGCTCTCTGTGCTACGCGCGTCTTGAGGTGGAGAGACTTGGCATCTGCCTTCGTGGGTTTGTGCTCTAGTTCCATGCACGGGTAGAAGAAAAAGAAGGGCGAGGCCGCACAGTGCTAAGATGCAGGCTCTGGGATCACAGTACCCGGACCCAACGTGCCAGGCTGCCCCTGGGGCTCTGTCCCATCTTCTCTCCTCAAACCGCCCTGTGCTGGTTCCTCCCCCGGGCCTGTGAGGAGAACCCCTGGCCTAGTGTTTCTGACCAATGCCAGAAACCGGTGGGTGGCCAGCTCCATCCTACCCGGTGCTCCTGACTGACCGTCATCAGCCAGCGAAACCTGTTGTTGTCCTGGCTCAGTCTCGAGGGCATCGTTGCTGAGGTGATCATTTCACATTCCCATATGGTATTAAAAGCCCCTGAGCTCCCCGCCTGGCAGCCTCGTGAGTCACCTTGTCACAGAGAACACGACTGCTGGGAAGTCTCCTGTTGAGCTCAGATGTCTCACTTGGATTCCTGTTAGTTCTGATTTCCAATCTTCAGAGGTGGCATTTTCGATTTTTCCTTCATACAATGTATTCCTTCACTTGGCAAATACTTGTTGAGTATTTACCATGCGACTGGCACCGCGGACAGACACAACAGGGAAGCAAGATGGAATTCCAGGTCCTGAGAGGGTGAAAGAATGGAGGACGGCCTGGCGATCATGACGCCATCCATGGTTAGGTCTTCTTAGCAGGGGTCCGGGAACGGCTGGCTCCCTGAGCAGGGAAGAATGCCAGCGTAGCCAAGACGCTGAGAGTCCAAACCCCTCCGCAGACAGCGGGAGGAGGTGGGAACTGCTTTCTCTGAGAGGAGGATGAAATGCCAACATTCACACGGATGCACCGGAGGCAGCCGGAATCTGTGCCTGCCACCTGTGGGTTTTCTTTTCTCCCTTTAAAGTACTTTTATTTTTAATTTTTGTGGGTACACAGTAGGCGTATATATTTAGAGGGTACATGAGATGCTTTGTTACAGGCATGCAATGCGTGCCGATCACATCATGGATAATGGGGCGTCCGTCCCCTCAAGCATTTATCCTTTGTGTAACAAGCAAGATAATTACACTCTTTTAGTTATTTTAAAAGAGCTAAGCTCTTCTTCTGTTGCTCAGGCTGGTCTCAAACCTCTAGGCTCAAGCAATCCTCCCACCTTGGCCTCCCAAAGTGCTGGGATTTCAGGTGTGAGCCACCATGTCCAGCCTCTTTATTTTATCTTTTTCCCCTTATTATGGGTTGAGGCTGCAAAGTGTTGTCAGTATCACCTGCTGGTCAGTGTGCAGGAAGTAACACCCCCAGGGAAATGTGGAGTCCTGCGATGGCCCTGCTGGCTTTTTAGATCACCATGGGCTGCATTTGGAATGAGTATAGTGGGGATTGCTAACCTGTGGTTTTCTCTCCTCTGACAGGGTCACCAGGCAACTTGGTACAAAAGGTAGGAGACAACTTCCAGCCGAGACCTTGTCAGGAGGAAAACGCAGGCATCGCTTCTCAGAGACCCCCCCTCTAGAGCTCATCAGAGTAAAATTGTCTGTTACACTTTCTCAAATTCGCCACCTACATGAAGACACAAAATGCAAACCCTAGAGACCCCGCCAGGCCCCCATTTCCTTCTCACCCCCAAGTTCGTCCCTCCAGGAAATGCAGCCAGGAAAGCCGGCACTTGGAGCCTGGCTCACCCGCCGCGGAGCTGGGGACCTCGTGCATGTCACTGAGGCTCTCCACGGCTGTTTCCTAATCTGTGAAATGCCGTTCTTCACTTGCAGGTCTGTTCTGAGAAGTGAATGACAGGATGCCCCCACCCCTGACAGCGTTCGGCCACTCAGCAAATACAATGTCCCTCCTGGCTCAGAGCCTCTAGTTTCTTCTGGAAGGGGCTGCGCTTCTTGCCATATCTAATGAGGCCTGTTTTGTTCTTTCCTAACACACCTGCTTCACCTCTGAACAATATCATTTTTCTATTTTGGAACAGATGTATTTTTGGCATGAGGAAAGTGAGAATGTTTACGACCTGCGCCGAGAGCCGGCCGGCCTGGCAGTGGCTGAGGATGCTGGAGAGAGCTGCTCTCAGCTCTGCTAACTGCAGTGAGACTTTGCATTTGGGCGGCTTTATGCAGGTTGGAGCCCACAGGGGCTGATTCCTCCTCCTCATCTCCACTCGACACGTGCCTGTGGCTGTCCTGAACAACTGTCCTAACTTTGTCTGTGGAGTCAGAATTCACTTCTCCAGATGATGCTCTGTTCTCAGCACGAGACTCTGGGGTTTGCTCCCTGAGGTGGCTGTCCTCTGTCCTGTGGCCTATGGCTGATGCCCTCGCAGGGTATCAGTCCCTGGTGCCCGTGAGCTCCCCAGGGTTCCTGGATTCCTCAGTCCTGAATCAGAAGGGGGTAGGAAAGCCCATGCGTGTGGGTGGCCTCGGCCCCAAGCCCCGACCTCCAGGGCTGCCCGTCCTCTGTGTGAGGAGGGGTGGCACAAGGGGGTCCCTCGGTCTCTCCTGGTCAAGGTGCCTGTGCTCCCGTGACTGCATCCGCTCGTCGCTGAGTTCTGAGCGTCCACAGGCTCAGCCTCCACCACGGACCCGAGTGTCCCTTCTCTGTGGCACCACAATTCGGAACTTTCGTTTCAGAAAGATGAGAGGCTGTACGACCTAGCACTGGGCGGATACTTCAGGTTTGTGAGCTGAGCGCACAGATTGTAAGTGACACTTCAGAGGCTGCCAAACTGAGACAGATAATTAGCTACACCAGTTACTTTTGAAAATTCAATGGTATGTGATTATCACGTGTTGGATTATCACTGGGTGGATAACTTCTTCACACGTATAAATGGCAGTTTATCTACACGCTGATGGTTAAGTCAAACCACAACCCACACAACAGTTCTAGACAGATTCTCACCGGAAGCTTCTTGGGGGTTTGACAGAACTCCACATCTCTAAGCAGACATGCCCGAAGGTCTAGACCCTGTGGCTGGAGAAGCGCGTGGAGCAGGGCTCCTCCCTCGCCCCGTCTGCTAAGTGCAGTGGAGTATTTCAACTTTTCTTTATCCTCCAGAGGGGCTTGCTTTTGCCACCGTGTTGTAGTTGTTTAAAACTCATACGTACACGCAGACACACCGTTGCGGAGGTAACTTGATTTCCTGGTGGAGCCAGGAACCCCCTTCCTTGTGCAGTCAGGCAGGATTCCCATTGCTTTGGTTTGGTCGGGTGACGCGTCTGTGCCAGATGCACTCTCGGAGGTGCCTGCAGGGCCACGGGATGCCGGTCACTGCTCTAGAGAAGAGGTGAGGCAGCGTCTGTGTGCAAGTTATGCTCAGGCCTTCAGACAGCACAGCCATGAGGAGCAAACTTCTAGGGACAGGCCACAGGCAGGCACAGCTGGGGAACGTTGCAGGCTCACTTCCAGACCCCTGCAACAAGGCCGGACACACACGTTTTTGGGTTTCCTGTTGCCTATGGAGGTTACGTTTATACTGTACTGTCGTCTGTCTAGTAAGTTTGCAACAGCATTATGTCTAAAAGACAACGTGCCTGTCTTCATTGCTAAAAATGCTGATGATCATCTGAGCCCTCAGTGAGTCCTAATTTTCTGGCTGGTGGAGGGTTTTGCCTCAGTGTTGGTGGCTGCTGACTGATCAGGGTGGTGCTGCTGAAGGTAGGGGGTGCCTGTGGCAATTTTAAAAAAACAAGACCACGATGAAGTATGCCACATTGATTCATAAAAGATTTCTCTGTAGCATGCCATGCTGTTTGACGGCATTTTACCTGCAGTAGAACGTTTTTCAAAGTCAGAGTCATCCTCTCAGACCCTGCTACTCCTTTATCAGCTAAATGTATGTGATATTCTAAATCGCTTATTGTCATTTCAACAATGTTTGCAGCATCTTCACCAGGAGTAGATTCCATCTCAGGAAACCACTTTCTTTGTTAGTCATAAGAAGCAATTTCTCATCTTTAAACTTTGATCCTGAGACTGCAGCGATTCAGTCCCCTCTTCAGGCTCCACTTCTAACTACAGTTCTCTCGCTATTTCCATTCCACCTGCACTTCCTTCTTCCGCTGAAGTCCTGAACCCCTCAAAGTCATCCATGAGAGTTAGAATCAACTTCTTCCAAACTCCTGTTAATGTTCATATTTTGTCTCTTCTCACGAATCACTGGTGTTCTCAATGGCATCTAGGATGGTGAATCCTTTCCAGGAGGTTTTCGACTTACTTTGCCCAGATCCCTCAGAGGAATCACTGTCTGTGGCAGCTGTCGTCTTACAAAATGTAATTCTTAAATAATAAGACTTGAAAGTTGAAATTTCTCCTTGATCCCTGAGCTGGAGAATGGATGAGGTGTCAGCAGGCAAGAAAACAGCATTTATCTCTTTGTACAGCTGCATCAGAGCTCCTGGGTAATGAGCAGTAATTGTTTGAAAGAAATCTTCTTAGGTAATGAGCAGTAATATTTAGAAAGAAATCTTTTCTGAGCAGTATATCTCAACAGTGGGCTTCAAACAACAGGCCGAGTAACTTTAGCATCATTCTTAAGGGCCCGAGGGTTTTTGGTAAACGAGCACTGGCTTCATCTTCGTCACCAGCTCCACCGGCCCCTACTGAGAGCCCCAGCCTGTCCTTGGAAGCTTTGAAACCAAGCATTGGCTGCTCTTCTTCAGCTAGGAAAGTCCTAGATGGCATCTTCTTACAATAGAGGCTGTTTCATCTACGTGGACAATCTGTTGTTTAGTGCAGTCACCTTCATTGATGATCTTAGCTGGATCTTCCAGAGAGCCTGCCACAGCTTCCCCGTCATCACTCCTCACGGCTGCACCTGCTCTCCGTGCTCTGCAGGCGACCTTTTCCCTTAAACCTCACGAACCAGCCTCTGGGAGGGGTCGTTGATGGAGGGTAGGAGGAATACCTGCTCTTTTTTGTTCATACTCCTGCTTTAAAAGATGCACATATTCTATTATTTTTAAAAATGACCATTTTTACTTTGAAGAGATTTGAATCTCCAAACAAAATTTAAAGCAAATACAGAGGAAAAACCAGTCAGAGGCTTATGACTCTGAGGACGGTACTGACAGGTTCCGTTCAGGGCTCCCATGTCCTGTTCAACCAGATGACTGGAGCAAACACAAGCAGCAAGGAAACCAGGTTCTGCTTTTCAAAGTTTTCTTTACTTCTTCTTTTCAGCTGGGTCTATGGAGGAGTAGATAGTTAAAAACTTTGAAATAATGTCAGATTTACAGAAAAGTTGCAAAAAGAGTACAGAGTTCATGCACACCCTTCACCCGGCCTCCCAGAATGTTAACATCGTGCAGCACCACTCACTGCACAATGGCCAAAACCAGGAAGTTAATATCGGTGCAACGGTATTAACAGAACGCTACACCTGTTTGAACCGCACCTGTTTTTCTGGGGACCCCTTTCCTCGTCCAGGAGCCGGTCCCAGATGCTGCCTGGCGTTGTCGTCCTGTCTCGATTCCTTGGTCTTGCCTTGTGTTTCATGACCCTGGTGCCTTGGAAAAGTACTGTTCCGGTGCTTTGCAGGTGTCTGTTTGGGTTTGTCTCGTATTTTCTCATGCATAGACTAAATTAGTGTCCTTTAAAGTATCCAGCAGAGGCGACGCTGCTTCTTCCCACACCGAGCCCGTGTTCCTCCGTCTGCCTGGGACCCACGTGGGCAAGCACACAGCTCCTTTGCAGTTCAAACAAGGCATCAGTGACGCATCCCATACATGTGTATTTCTGTGTTCTTGGAGGTGTGTTTTCCAGAAGGTTCTGAGAAGTGGGATTGCTGGGTCAAAAGCAAGTGTGTGTAGTGGTATCAGGTGTTGAGAAAGCGCCAGCTGAAGGGGGGTCCCCGTTCCAATTCCTCCCAGTGCTGGTCTCCTCAACTTCACCAGGAGAAGGTGTCATCATACTTTTAAAAAATATGACTGAGGACCATTTTAATGTCTTCTTGGTGAATTGTTTGCCTTCTCCCATGGTTCTGCTGGGGTTTTTCTGGCCCTTTGCTCCTCCGTTTGTAAGGATTCTTGTATGTTGTATATTAGCTCTGCATCTGTGGGATGTGTAGTGACTGTTTTCTTCTGGTTTGTCAACTGCCTTTTAACTTTGTATATAGTGGTTTTTAGTGGCATTAAACATTTTTTGTAGGCAGATTTGTAAGTATTTTCTTTCATTGCCCTTGGATTTTGACCATAGTTAGCCAGTTTCCCCGTGGTTAGAGGGATTCTCCCAGGTCTTCTGGGACTTGAACGATTTCTTGTTTTACACTGGGGTCTCTAATTCATTTGAAGTGTCCGAGTAGGGTGTGAATCTAAGTTCGTTTTCCACCCGGCTGACGCATTGTTCCTGCACTGGTTACGAAAGAGTTGTGCTTAAGGGCGGAGGCGCCCCTTTGTCATTTCGGAAGTAGCATTTTCACTTTGAATGTGTTCGTTAGCGTGCGCATTGCTGAAACGTACCGGGCTCTACACCAAAATGTCAGTCTTACCATGTGATAGTTTGAAAAGTATTAAAAATCAGTTTTCAGAACGGTAGGTTTTTAAAGGACGTCAAAGCTTCCACAGGAATTTCCAGACGGCGCATGTTGGGGAATGAACCGAGTTGTTGGCTGCGTGTGGTCATCTCTGCAGCGTGGCAATGTGAGCACTTGTACGTCTTATTCAAAGTTTTATGTTTTTTAATTAAAAATGCATTGCAAGACCAGGTGCAGTAACTCACACCTGTAATCCCAGCACTTTGGGAGGCCGAGGTGGGCAGATCACTTGAGGTCAGGAATTCAAGACCAGCCTGACCAACATGGTAAAACCCCATCTCTAGCAAAAATACAAAAATTAGCCGGGTGTCGTGGTGGATGCCTGTCATCCCAGTTGCTTGGGAGGCTGAGGCATAAGAATCTCTTGAACCCGGGAGGCCGGGGTTGCAGTGACTAGAGATTGTGCCACTGCACTCCAGCCTGGACAACAGAGTGAGACCCTGTCTCAAAAAAAAAAAGCCCTGGAAGTAGACATGGGCAAATATGCTAAAACCTGACTAAGGGCAGGAACCGCGACATGACTGGATCCTTGGAGACGACGTCACCATCTGCCACCAGCAGGGTTTCAGCTGAGCCGTTTCACTGCCACTGTTCCCGTGCGTTTGCATAAATCCCTCCAAGCCTCTCATAGCCACCACCCCGTGGCGCAGAAGAAAATCTGGCTGGAGTTAAGATTTGTAGCAAGATGTGGAATCATTTTTCCAGTGTGTGGAGTCCACAGGCCCTTGTGGCTGCAGGGTGGGACTAGGTCTGGTCCTGGGACCTGCGTTTTTCTAGATGTGATTACCTGGGCTTTTAAACATGCAGGTTCACATTTCCATCCACAAAGAGCCCACCTGTCCTTTGGAAATTGAAAAAGTACTTTAAAAACCTGAGTAACCAGTGAAGTGTCTGCTGATTTGGGGGCAGGATGAAGAACTGAAAGCTGCCCTGGGCTCCTTTCTGGGAGAGGCAGGCATTCCTGCCGGGTGGAACCCAGTGTGGACTTGCACACTTTTCTGTGTGTGTCTCTTTCACAAACCAACCCGAGCAATTGTGGTCACATTTTGACCCTCGAATGCCAATCAATGAACGGAAACAGCAGTTGAAAATATGCACTCAGACGTCATCCACGTGGCAGCCGGGCTTTGAGATACGGGGACGGCCTTCCGCGCTCTGGTGCCTGCGGCCGAGAGAAGAGGACGGCTTTCCGCACGATGCCTGCTTTGCTCTGGGCTCCTGAGACTCTCCTGTGAGTGTCATCACACAATCCTTGTGACTCCTTCCCACCACGGAGGGAGATTGGTGGCGATGGCTTTTGTCTTCATTTTGCCCAGGAAGACATGGAAAAACCAAGTTAGATCAAAGGGAGGAAAGCAGTCCTGCCACCTGGGTGGGCTGTGTGGCGTGGGCCAGGTGGTCAGGGCAGGCAGGGCTCCGGGCGTGTGTCTAGGGCTCCGGGCGTGTGTCTAGGGCTCCTGATGAGTCAGCCTCACACGTGGTCTGCTCAGGGGCCTGGGGAAGTAGAGTCAGCGCCGCACAGTCAGGCACGGGGACCCTCGAGTGTGAGTCCACGACCTTCAGAGGGCTCAGGTGGGAGGACAGAGTTTGCTTCTGAATGACCTTGACCACCGAGGTGGATAGATTGTGTTCACTTAATGTAAAATAGTGAAATTTAAATGTTTTAAGGAAAGAAAATGTTACTTGTATTTAAAATTGATTAACAGTGAAAGATAGATAAATGGTAAATGGAACAAACATCCAACAGACATGAGAAAGAGCGAAAGATGGGAATGACGAGATGAGAGAATGAGGAGACTGAAAAGAGACAGGGCCAGGCAGGTGCAGAGACAGAGGACCCGGCCATGCCAGGGAGGGCGGGTGCAGAGGGGCCAGGTGAGAGGGCCAGGCAGGCGCAGAGACAGAGGACCCGGCCATGCCAGGGAGGGCGGGTGCAGAGGGGCCAAACGCTGACAGGGAGGGGGGCTTTCCAGTGGCTTCCCCTTCGGAGCTCGCACACACACTCACTTTAATCCTTATGAGGCCCTGTGAGGCAGGCACCATAATAATTGCTGCATAACCAGCTGGTGAGAAAATCCAAGCTCGTAATTAGTAATCGTCACGAAACAGCTTCCTTGGCTGACAATACAGAAACCAACACAGTAGATGGGCTGGTTCCGGCTGCTGGGGACTGGGGTCTGCAGACCTGCCCTGTGAAGCTTACGTGGCCTGCCAGACTTCACGCTCGGCAGGTCCCGTGGCCTCCTGGGGCTGTTTCTTTGAGGTAAAAAGAGGGTGGACCGGATGCAGTTGCTTCAAAGTATATTCTGAGGGTCTCCCTGCTGGGATGGGCTAGACTAGGTCAGGGGGCTTTCACCCTCCATCAGTCAGGCCAACAAGTTTATTCTACAAACCAGGATCCACATTCAGTTTTATTTGAACAAAATGTTCTATCAGCCTGAAAACTGCTGGGAAGGTCTCTAAGGCCATCTGGCTCTGAGCCTGCGATTCCAAGGCTTGTTAGCGGATTTGTTTGTCTGGCTGTTGGTGTCTCTTCTTCCTGGCTTTGCCGCTCAGCCCTGGGCTTTCCAGAGCTTTCTAGGGGTCTCCTAAGAGGGCAAGCGGGTGGTACTTTCTGTATTTCAATATTGTGTTAGAATCTGGGACATCCGATTGCTGAAATCAGATGTTAGATGGCACAGGTGGGGGTTTCCGGGACCCACACACCCTTGCCAAGTGCCTGCTGGAGGGAGCCGGTGTGTCCAGGACGCCCTTGCAGAGTGCCTGCTGGAGGGAGCCGGTGTGTCCAGGACGCCCTTGCCGAGTGCCTGCTGGAGGGAGCCGGTGTGTCCAGGATGCCCTTGCAGAGTGCCTGCTGGAGGGAGCCGGTGGGTTCAGGACGCCCTTTGCCCTTGCCGAGTGCCTGCTGGAGGGAGCCGGTGTGTCAGCGTGATGGCTGTGCCCCTGGGCAGCTGCGTCCCAGGTTTCCTCAGTCTCTAACCCTTTGTTCTCACAGGGGATGGACTCTTGCTTCTTTTCCCAACTCTACCAAGAGGGACCATCCCAGGACGTCCTTCCCCAAGCACCCGGCCCTACGGCTGCCCGAGGTCTCCATCACCGTCAGTGCCGCCAGTCTGCTGTGCAACCAGCTCTTGGTTTCGAGAGCCTGAAGGACTGCAGCTCATGTCTCATCTAAAGGAGCTGAAATACTGCAGCTTTTTCTTTTGGTTGTGTGCAGTGAGAATCTGGGAGCTGAACCTGTTATCTGCGTGGTCTTCAGATATCAGGCAAACTCGGAAAATGCCAACCCCATAAATGCTGGTGGGTGACAAAGTGTCTCAGGTGTGATGCATTAAAAATCTCAGGACTTTTGCTCATTGGATTTGAAAGGTCAGCCTTCACAGGAAAATGATGAAGTCCCAAAAGACCAGAAATATATTTCAGAAGACGCCAGTTACTGCTTTAAAATGTCAAACCAACATTTCAGAAATAACTTTTGATGGCGGCAGGAATGATTATTTCCTGCCAAGAAGGTGAACGCTGGAGACCGTTGTGGTGAACGACGGCATCTTTTCTTCCATTAAGCTGACAACTTGGCTTCTGTCTTGTGAGGCCCTCATCCTACCTGGTGGCAGAGGATGTCTGATGCCCTCAGTCACTGCAATTACACTTCCCAGCCTGGCGGTCAGTCTCCTGGGGTCTGTGTGTTAACAACCATCCACTGGGCAATCCCAGTTTTCCTTATACAGGCTTCCTTTAAAAAGCCTCTGGATTTTCAGAAGAGAAGTTGCTTTCCTCCTTGATTTAGACCCATCGTAGTGGAGGAAAAATCCCACCAGGAGAAGGGCTGGTCATGGGAACTTGCCATTTCCTTGGCCCCATCATATCTGGGGAAAAAACAACAGAAAGGTCATTACATTGTGCCTGTATCCGTTTTCTTAAGCTGTAGGCTCACGATGTCAAGGGCTCTGTGTGAAGACTTGAGTGGTTACAGACGTGCCACCAACTGGACGGGTCACAGTGAATTGGCAGTGGGGTTGAGATAACCTGTTGTACAAAATCATGGGCAGGATGAATTCTTGAGATGATCTGGTCTTCCGTGTGATACGTGGATGCTTGGCCTTCCGGGCTAATGCAGCAATACACCTGCCTCTGCCACCCAGTTTTGGCACCTCCAGTGATGGAGAGCTCACTTCTTCTTGAGCAACCCGTTTAGTTTTGTTCAGCTCTAATTGTAAGAAACAGCTTCTGTTTTCCACACTGAAACCTCTCTCCTGTGGTTTGTATCCACAGGTCCTAATTCTTCCTCTGGGACAAGGACAATAGTAATCTTTTCCTAGTAACAACTTTTCAACGTACTTGAGTAGTTAATATGGTCTGCTCCTCATTCTCTCCCCTGAAAACACAGGAAGGTCTTTTCTTTCCTGTTGAAACTTCCCCAATTCCATGAATAATCCTTTGCGGGATTGGGGTTCCTGTCCCCACTGTTCCGGATGCCCCCTTTGCGGGAGTGGGGTTCCTGTCCCACACTGTTTTGGATGCCCCCCTTTGCGGGATTGGGGTTCCTGTCCCCACCGTTCCGGATGCCCACTGATATGGTTGTTGCAAGCATCCTCACAGCATGAAGCTGACACGTTCGAGACAGTGAGCCAGCCAGGCTCCCAGGAGGCCTCCTGCTTCCCTCGCCTGACCACACTTATGCCTTCTTGGAGACTGACTTCTCCTTTGCTTCTTACCACGAAGCTGTCTTATCCACCAGCTCAGTGATTCCTGTCTTCCAAATTTACAACTGTGTTATCCGCACTCTACACAAAAACATTAATTAACAAAGTCTTAGATCACTTTTACATCCAAACTCTGACCAAATCTCACTGCGCCCGCTACCAATGCCACAGTTTCTCACTGGATTATTGGGGTTGCGCCCGACTACCTGCTTCAGCTACTTGCTGTCCTCAGGACAGCACTGGGATGATGAGCGCCACCAGCCAGGTCACTTCACGCCCCTGCCCTGCACCGTGCAGGGGAGTGGAGGCTGCGGCCCTCGACGCCTGCTCCTGCCTGCCACCCACTCCACTGGCCCCCGATCCCCTGCCCTGTCACCATGCCTGGACTTGCACCCCAACACCCACGTCTCTTCCCTGGGTCCTCTTGTTTTCCTTGGTGTGCAATGGTGTCTCACACTCAATTATGTCTCTTACTCACCACCCACTACGGAGAGTGGGACTGTTGTCTGGTGGGGTCCCTGTTGTTTCTCCCGCACCCAGGACCGTGCCTAATGCACAGGAATAAAAAATATTGAATGAATAAGACAATCCGTGTGTCAGCAAAGATGACAAAAATACTACTTATTTCTTGACTTGGTATTTAACTTTTCTCATATCTGCCCAACAAGACAGACCTCTGTGGCTGAAAAGCTTTCTCCCTGAACACTTAGCACTCCTGGCTCAGGTCCCACATGAAGGTCTAATAACCTCATAACCTAATCCCACAAAAAGAGCAAAAGATGAGTGGAGGCTGTCAGTTCGACCGCAGTGAGAGGCAGATCAGGAAGAGGACGGAGAAGCAGACCTCTGCCGAGCCCAGATGAGAGGAGTGTTCACAGTTGGTGACTAGGAAAAGCTTCCTCGAGGAGAGAAGCGTTGGCTGAAATGCAGGGGAAGCGAAGGAGGGCGTTCTGGGTGTGGAGGGCACTGCGTGGAAGGCGCGGAGAAGGGGTTATGTATTAGGTGATAGAATCGCACCCAGGCTGTGAAAGACGGGCATCTGCTCAGTGGAGACGGAGGAGAAACCCCAAGGTGGCTGCAGGGATGTAAAAGATCACTTAAAGGAGAGGTGGGACCCAAGAGGGTGGATTGTTACAAATGTGTGTCTAGGAAGTGGACGGAGAGGGGCTTGCTGTGAGGCTTGCTTGGCAGCTCTGCAGGAGGAGGAGGAAGGAACGGCCTAGGCCTTTGGAGTGTGTTTAGAGGCCCACAGCCAGGTCAGGGTGATCAATCCCAACAGGGCAGACGCAGAGGCTGCTGGTCGGTGCTGCTGGCTGGGCACGGAGGTGGGAAGAGCCAGGACCACAGAGCAGAGGAAGGAGGTAAGGATTAACCCTGCATGGCCTGGGAGGAATCTTGGTAAGGAAGGAGCCCACTACTACTCCTGCTGCCCTCCTCCCCGCCACCTTACCTAGTTCACAAGACAGGAGGAAAGAGAGAAAGCAAAAAGTTGGAAAGAAACAAAAGTACGATGAAGAGCCGACAACCTTGGCACTACCACCTGGCCCTAGGAGTTAAAAAAGTAATAATAATAACATCAACCCCTGACCTAAACTACTTGTGTTATCTGTAAATTCCAGATGTTGTATGAAAAAACACTGCAAAACTTTCTGATCTGTTAGCTGATGCATGTAGCCCGCAGCCACGTTCCCCACGCTTGCTCGATTTATCACGACCCTTTCACGTGGACCCCTTGAAGTTGTAAACCTTTAAAAGGCTTTTCTTTTTCAGGGAGCTCAGCTTTGAAGACACTAGTCTGCTGACTGAATACACTTCTTCCTTCTTTAATCCGGTGTCTGAGAAGTTGTGTCTGCAGCTCGTCCTGCTACAGTGGTCAACCACTCCCAGGGCAAGAACAACGCAGGAGAGGAAGCTCTCAGCACCCACAGTGCACCAGCTTCGCCCACACAGCTCCTGAGCCAGGAGAAGAGTCCTAAGCGGAGGAGAGAAGGCACCGTGAGTGATGTGAAAGCTGAATTACAGACGGGGCAGACACAGTGTCAGGAAGTCAAATGCAGAATCTTCAAAGGAGGAAGCTGCCTGTGAAGTGGTTTAGAACACGGCTCCCTTTTTTTTTTTTTTTTTGAGATGGAGTCTCGCTCTGTCACCCAGGCTGGAGTGCAGTGGCCGGATCTCAGCTCACTGCAAGCTCCGCCTCCTGGGTTTACGCCATTCTCCTGCCTCAGCCTCCCAAGTAGCTGGGACTATAGGTGCCCGTCACCTCGCCCGGCTAGTTTTTTGTATTTTTTAGTAGAGACGGGGTTTCACCGTGTTAGCCAGGATGGTCTCGATCTCCTGACCTCGTGATCCGCCCGTCTCGGCCTCCCAAAGTGCTGGGATTACAGGCTTGAGCCACCGCGACCAGCCAACGGCTCCTTTTTAAAATTGTCTTGTGTCCCCCATGAGATCTGGTATTCAGTCAACGATAAGAGGCAGTGGATCTGTAATGCAGAAGGTTGTCCTTGAAGCTCTGTTTTGAAAGGAGAGTGGCCAGAACACGCTGCCTGCATCCGGCGTCCCCGGTTTGTCATAAAGAGCAAGATCCCTGAGCGTTGTCAATCTCTTTCTCTGCCCCAAGAAACTCAAGGTTGGTTAAAATAAGAAACATCTTCAAAACCATCTCTAGCTATCTCTTTCGTAATTCACTTTCTTTATCATCATCATTAAGATTTATGGTGTGCTGGGAGCGCCTCTGGCTCTGGAAATTATGCTCATTGTTATTACTGTTAGCAAGCTGTGGTGCATTTGCTTGCATACAAAACATCACCATTGCCACTGCCCAGAAAAGAGTCTGCTGCAAAATAAAGGGAAATCTGCATTTACAGATTCTTAGGTAATGTGCTTCCATTACTTTCCGTCTCATGCAGAAATTCAAACTGATCCATTAATGTGATTCCTGGGGTATATCCTCAATATGATATCGAAAAGATTTCTGATTAGCAGGTCACATAAGTTACGTTTGACAAGTTTTGCCAGAACCCATCAGTACCATGACACACACTAGATCATACCACAGGCCACATGTTATCCCCGGAACACAGCTGTTACTCAGCAAAATGGTCAGATCTTACAGTAAATGTTAGCCTTATCCTCCATAAGTGATATTGTTCAGAGGTTTATGCTTGCAATTTTATTGATGCTGCTTATTTTTTAAACTTTTATTTCAAACAGAAACTTCAGCTGAGCCCGTCTATGTGTTACCCATTTCCAAATTAGTAGGGAGTCCAAAATCACGAGGTTTATGTTGCACACAGTGAAGTTTAATGAGGAAAGGCCAAGTTCATCTGCAACACATCTGGGCGAGCGCCGGGCCCCCTGGGGTTCCAGGCACCGCCATTTCCTGTCGGCCCCAGCATCGGTCACAAGCACAGGCTGGCAGCAGCTAGGGGCCTCTTTAGAGAACAGAGCCCCACGCAACTCCCTTTCACCACTGTCCTCTGAATTCGCCCACCTTTAAAACCACAGAGGGCTCACGGCGGAAGGTGAGGAATGGGCTGTTCCCTGCGGTTACTGTGAGGCTGCTTCTGAAAGGCACCAGCTGGGTTTTAGCAAATCCTCACCATGGCAGGATCTGCCTAATCGCCAGGAGCATTTGGAGGATGCTGCTGTTGGGGGCCCCAGGCTCTGCTGTGAGGAGGGCAACGGCCTCACCCTTCCGGGGGGCAGGGTCGAGGTCAGGGTTGGGGCTGGGGTCAGGGTCAGATTGGGATTGAGGTCGAGGTCGGGCTGGGGTCAGGGTCAGGGTTGGGGTCGGAGTTGAGGTCGGGTTGGGGATGGGTTTGGGTCAGGTTGGGTCAGGGTCAGGGTTGAGGTTGAGGTCGGGTTGGAGTCACGGTTGGGGTCAGGGTCAAGGTTGGGATTGGGTCTGGGTCAGATTGGGTCAGGGTCAGGGTTGATGTTAAGATTGGGTTGGGTCAAGGTTGGGGTCAGGGTCAAGGTCAGGATTGGATCTGGGTCAGGTCGGGTCGGGGTCAGGGTTGAGGTTGAGGTTGGGTCAGGGTCAGGATTAAGGTTGAGGTCAGGTTGGGGTCAAGGTTGGGGTCAGGGTCAAGGTTGGGATTGGGTCTGGGTTGGGTTGGGTCAGGGTTGAGGCTGAGGTCGTGTTGGGGTCAATGTTGGGATTGGGTCTGGGTTGGGTCGGGTCAGCATCAGGGTTGAGGTTGAGGTCGGCTCGGGGTCAAGGTTGGGGTCAGGGTCGAGGTTGGGTTGGGGTCAAGGGAGCTTGTGCACTTCTATATCTTTGCGTTTGCTTTTTTAGGTCCGATTTGAAATGACTTAAAACATGCTATTTTGGCATTTTAAAAGCAACTTTATGGTAAAATTTCTGGAGACGAGGTCTCCAGGCTCCCCTGGGCCATTAAATCTTCTCTGCCGTGTCCCTCTTTTGGGTCTGCACAAGCCATGGGTGTGGCAGGGCCCTCAGCTGGTGTCCAGGGCACTGGCCTCAGTGGCAAACCTGGTGTGGGGGGAGGAGGACACGCAGTGGCCACAGGAGATGCCCTGTCCAGGCCCTGCCCAGGCACTGCAGACCTTGGACCTGTCCTGGGCCCTGGCACCACACACCCTCCTGCTCAGCCAGCTCACTCCCCTCACCCTGCTCAGATGAACGCACGGGACTCCTTGGGAGACCGAGGTCAGGGTCACATCTCATGTGGAAATGTCTTGGGAAGGAGGAGCTGTGGAGGGAGGGGAGCAACTGGGCTCCTCTGTGGCCCTGCAAGGCTGTAGAGGTCGGAGGGCGTGGGCAGGTACTGACTTCACCGCATGGGAGGCAGCCTCGGGGGCAGGACTTCTCCCTGGCCTGTGTCCCCGGCGTCCCCTCCCATGCCGGCCATGACAGCCTCCATGCTTTCTCCCAGCCAAATCTTGCTAATGCCGGGCTCCGGAACGGCTAACCTGGTGGCTTTCCAGGCGTTTATAATTTGTGAGTTCTTGTGACCGTTCCCGGGGTGAGGGCGGCGCCTTGTTGGTAAGTGAGTTCTTGTGACCGTTCCCGGGGTGAGGGCGGCGCCTCGTTGGTAAGCTGTCCTTTGTGGCCACGCCAACCTCAGGGACCCCTCCAAGGACGCTGTGTTCCTCAAGACACCCACAGTGAAGTGATGTCATGTGTGGACAGAAAGGCGGCCGTGGGCCTGGAGACACCCTGTCTGCACCTCTGCCGGGAGCTTTGCGCTCGGGGGTTTGTGTTAATGGAGGCCGGGGGTCAGAGCTCATCATTTCTACACGTCTCTAAATCTACGAATGCCCCCACACTCTAGAACATAATTGACTGAGGCCAGGGTGGATCCAGAGGTGAGACAGGTCCAGCCACCCGAACTGGGCCAGCTCCCTGTACGTGGGCTGTGGGAGGGTGAGCTGACAGCCTTGTCCCTCTCGTGTCCTCACAGGGCTTCAGGCACCCGGAAAAAAGTGCACACCTGTGCCATGCCTGCAGTGGGCACGGCAGACCCTTGGCGGGGTCTGGGTTTCCGCCACGTGGTGCTTCTTATTCTCAGTGGATGAGATAATTCTAGACAGGAGACTCTCTAGCCCTAAACAGAAATGTTTTCAACAGAGAGTCCTTTAAAAAAATCCTTTTGAAATATTGTTGACAAAAGCTGGCCATTCCTATTTTGAGTCTTTACCAGTCAAAATAACACAACGGGCAACCCTTGCAGACTTTTCACGTCTGTGAGACTCAGAAACCTGGGCACTAGTTGGCTGGCACTGCCCGGGGGGGGGGTCCCCAGGTCTGACCCCAGTGTGAGCTGGGCCTGAGCAAGGCCTTCTCAAACGCTCTGCGCCTCGGTGACCAGCCGTGCTCGCGTGTGCATACACAGAATAGGTGTATACATGGTCTGCAATGACACTTTGCTTATTTTAGAGGCAGGAGATGACGTTAGACCTTTTTTCTAGGGAAACAGGCAAAGGGGAGTTGACTGCGATGTTTAAATAGCACAGGCGGCCCCTGAGCCTCCGCGCACCAGCCTTTCTGACTAGAAGCCCAGTGAGATGAGCTGACGGTGCTGTTCACGGGCGTTCCTGGGGAGAGCGCCAGGCCCAGGGGCAGCAGCCGGTGAGGCAGCGCGGGGGACCCGGGCTCTGACGCAGGCGCGGGCAGGGATGTGGTCTTTACAGAGCCCACAGGCCACAGAAGGGGCTCCTTGGCAGTGAAACTTGACCTCCTGCGGAGGGAGGGCGGCCCTGGAATTTCTCTGACCTTTCTTTAGACAAGACTGTAAATCGTCTCTGCCCCAGGGCCCGACATGACCAGTCTCCGACCTCAAGGTTTATTTTATTAAAAATAATTCTTGAAAACTCTCCATTTCAAATCCTTCGGCTGAGCCATGTGTTGAGGATGACGGCATCGTGTTCTTTCTGCCCAGGGTGTGGAGGAGGGGCCGGCCCCGGGCTGTCCCCAGACGCCTCAAGGCCTGTGGAGCCAGCCCATGCGTGTGGACGCTGAAGCTCACAGTCCCTCCAAGGATCGAGGGGTTCATTTTGAGAGGGAGCAGGGGCTCCTGTTTTAGAGGCCTGCTGCCCCCCAGCCCCCTGAAAGTTTCTGCAGGGGGATCCCAGCTCGCCCATAATGAACAACTTGATAAGCAAGAAGGTACCGGCAGCCGAGTCAGCAGCCGGCGGGCGAGTCCAGAGACGCTTGTTTCTCTGTAGACTCTAAAGATCCCATCTTCACACTTGTCCCCGAGCTGCCTTTCAGAAGCCCGGAGCCCACGGAGGACCCCCACGAAGAGACCTCCGATAAGGGGACAGGAGGCTGACCTCTGACCTCTGCTCTTTGGGTCTAAATTTCTTCTGGAGGGGCTTGGAGGGAGCCACACCCCCGAGCAGTTAACATTCTCTCTGCTGACCCCAATTTTTAAACAAAGCTGCTCCTCCTCAACCAACTGCAGATCAGGAAATCCTTGAATCCTCTGACGACCCTAAGCCTTCACTTCGAGATCTCCCTCCCTTTTAGGTCAGAACCCACAGGAAACCCAACGTCCTGATTGATGACTTTGCCCGAGGTTCTGCTTTCCTGAAATTCGCCGCTGCCTTTAGAACCCTTATCTGCAGCCAGTGGGGAGTTCAGGACTTATGCGGAGCTGCCCCACCCTCCTGCTTGGCGCCCTGCAAATACACGCCCTCCCTTCCGTCGCTGCAGACCTCAGAGTGGACGTCCGGTCTCCCGTGCGAGCCGAGTGGACCAAGTTTTGTTCCATCACAGTTTCTATGTCAGGCCAGTGTGAGGTTTTTGAGCTGGTGCTGACTGAAAACTCCCAGCTGCCCAAGGATCTGGGAGCTCTGCTCCCCACTCCGGGTGGGTGAGCCTGCGCCTGGTCTCCCTGCGTGGGTTACGTGTAGTGGTCAGTCCTGTTGCTCCCACACCCCTGTGGGCTCTGGGATCCCCCCTTCCAGCCAGCCCAGGGCACATCCAGCTGTCTCAGGACCCGGCCATCTGTAAAAATGAGGCAGGTCCCTTTAGTACGCACCTGGTAGACAAAGAAAAACTTCAGTTTTGAGAATGGCATCTGTATTCCAAAGTGTTCTCTCAGATGTTTGAGTTCCACTAAGTAGGTAGGAAGTGGCAGTGTTGCTGCTTAATGGATCGGTAAACTGAGGCACATTTTGACCATTTGCTAGGGTCTCCCTTGACAAAGGTCATGCCCAGGGCCAGGGTCCAGCCACAGTGACCTCATCTCCCAAACCAAACCAGCAGGACCCTAAAGAGTTCTGAAATTGCTTGCTCACTGAATAGGTTTACTGTTTACAAATTAAACCTCCTCTGGCTGTGTATTTCACGATCCCCTGAGAGAAAGGGATCACACTGGTAACAGAATCCAAGCCTTCCGGCTTTCAGCCCAGCATTTTTTTCACTAAGCCCACAGTGGGCCCCACTCAGGAATTTGCAAAACGGGAGATGTCATCAGTTGTTCCTGTGCATGAGGACAATGAAAACCCCAGGGGCGGGACTGGGGAGGGACAGGCATCCTTGTGGGGTGCTGGTGGGCCTCCTTCTACAGAGCCGGGTGCCAGGTCGCTGGACAGCTCCCTGCAGACCGTTCCCTCTCGGGGTCCGGTTGTGCGGAAGCTGCCCTTGGCCGTTTCTTCCTGGACCTCCTGTCCGCTCTGCTGAGTGTAGGTGCCGGTCACACAAATGTCAAATCATTGTCTCCACGGACCCGAGATCAGGGACGCTCCCTCCCTTCTGCGCTGTGCACGTCCTGGGCATCTCCCTCAAGACCAGTGCTGTGGTGTGGGAGGAAACTGTCCCCAGGAGGTGGGGCAGCCCCCACTGCGGGAGGGCCTCGGGGCTGGACGCGGGAGAAGTGTGTCCAGTTTAAAGGGACCCTCCTGCCTTCCCAAGAGGCCACTCTTCGGATGGAAAATGCCGTATGTCCTGTGAGATGAACACCACCAACAACGAAAAATCAGCCACAACCGCAGGCTTGTGAAGCTCTGGCACGAAGCTGGCTCTCATTCTAGACTCTTCTATGTTCTTCCTGCAGCTCCCACTGAAGTTGGAATGTCCTGGCGCATTTCCTTGGTTTTGTTTGAAATGATTTTGCAGTCTGGAATGTCTGCGTCCCCCTTCTGCTAAGTGAAGAATTGACTAGTTGACTTTTTGGTTTAATGATACATGGCTCTCATCTTTGAAGACCAAGGGGACATTCATCTGCATGCCTGCCCTGCAGGAGCTGGTGGCAGCTGGCTTCCCCTGCAGTGGGCTGATACCCTCGCCAGGCTGGACACGTGCTGGCTCGGGACAGCGTCTGGGAAGACCACCTGCCCCTGTTGGGGTCCACGCCTCATGGTGGCCTCAGAGGCGAGCACATGACCCCTGAAAGCACAAAGGCTGCGGAGGAAAATCTCTCTGTAAACCTCTTGGTCTTGACGAGGAGATTCGGAACGAGGTTCCCGCCACTCGCCTTCAAGCTTGGTTTTCTCCCCGTGAAGCCTGCAGGATGATGGGCGTGTGTGGGAGGTCTCATCCCGGGGTGCTCACGGCCTCCTCCGAAGGGAATTTGTGGGTGCATGGTCTGGAGCACCATCTGGGCCCTGGATTAACCTGGGATGAGACAGAGCGTCATGTGGTTTCTCTAGGGCTGGTTTTTTTATTGGTTGGAGTTTCAGGAGTTTGCCACAGTGGCAGGTGCCGTGCGTCGAAAGCTGTCCCTTGAATTTCTGGGATCCTGGGTCCCAGCATGTGAATCAACAGACCCCACTGTTCAGGGGTCTTTTCCCTCCATTTGGAGCCTGAAGGAAATGGCTCCTGCAGCCGACCTCCTCCTCCTCAGCAGCACACGCCTGCCAGGTCCCCACGGTGGGCAGGGCTCTTGTGATAGCCTCCTCCTTGCCTCAAGGAGCTTGGAGCCTGCTGGGGAGGCTGAAGATGCATCAAACCCCACAGCCGTGGGATGCACAAGGAGTGGGGCTGGGGCTTGTACTTGGGGCTGGACGTTCTGTGTGGAGGGGTGGTGGTGTGCTTGAGGGGCTGGTGTGACTGGAGCCTGGACCTGCCCTTGTGGGAGGCTGTGTTGGGCCCGGGGTGCAGGGTCCCAGGCAGCACAAGCTACGGGCTCTCAGCCTCTCCCGCAGTGGCGCTGATGTGGGTGAGGTGAGCGCCCGGCCCACTGCCCGCGTGGGTTCCTGATGGCGCAGATCCTGGGTTCTGCTCGGTGGTGGGAATGCGAAGGACGCTTCTGGCCGGTAGGACTGGCTGTCTCCCTGAGAGTACTTTGGGGCAGACACGCGTGGCAGCCGTTGGCCAGAGGCGCAGCTGGGGAGGCCCAGACCGAAGGGTGATTATGCTTCCAAACGGTTCCTTGATCTGGAAAAGGTAACTGGAAAAGAAGAAATACAAGAAAACAGGAAAGTCTCATGAAGTGTTTCAGACTGTTGACCGATTTGTCAAAGGGAACTGAGTGAGTTTGTTTCTTCATTTATTCATCTAAAGTCTACATATTTTTGCAGCACACATGAGTGGGAACAGACACTGGAAGAATGGGATTTAAGGTGCACCCACTCAGCGGCCGAGGGCTCCCCTCACCCCTGCCTCTGGTGGGAGAGGAGGAAGAGAGTTCACCGGGTCGTCCCAGGGGTGGGGCGCGTCTCCCGCCCTCAGCCGCCTCCTGGTTTGAGGTGGTGGAGGGAGGGGGCCGAGGCGACTCAAGCCCGTCCTGTCCGCTGACATGGACGAGAGGCTGGGGGAAAATGCCACGCAGCTGGCGCCGGGGCTGGGTGTCATCTGACTCCAGGGTTCCCAGCTCAGTCGATTCAAAGTAAATCCAGTTATTCCGAGTGCTAAAGCAGAGATCATGAGACGATACTTTCTTTCGGGAGAGCTGGCGGTTAAAGTGGCCGGTGCAGCATCGGCCGGAGGTGGGGGGCTGGCCGGGCCTGGCTCGTGAGGGTGGGTCACGGCATAGCTGGGGTGGAGGCTGCCTTCGGGGCCATCAGAGTGCCTCCTCCTGCCCAGAATGAACGAGGCTTTCCTCAGGGGAGAACGCGGTCCCGACGGCGTCACAGGCACCACGTGAATGTGTCGACCGCTGTGTCCCTGTCGTGGGTTTTACCACCTGTGTTCCACTTCCCAGATTGAAACACAAACACGGGAAATCCTGTAGCAGGAGCGGCGTGGTGGAGGGAAACCCAGATGACCCCAGAAACCAGAGGAATCAAAGCATCGAAGACCAGGGAGATTTGGGCGGAGGGCACCAGTCTTGGGCATCAGATTTCTGGTCTGGAGTAGTCGGTCCCCAGGGCTCCCCTTGCCCTGACACCGTGAGGCCATAACAGCATTACCGTCAAGCCAGATCATTTCTGTCCTGCGTGGCACAGCGTGGGCGGAAGGCTTTGTGTGTCAGGCGACACTGCCTGGCCGCTCAGCCAAACACCCGGGCCTCGGGTGCTGGGCAGGTGTGTGGTGGGTGTAGCTTGCACCTCCATCTGCTCATGTCAAGTGAAAGACACGTTCTCCATGAATACAGGTGGCCTCATCCAATCAGCAGAGGAACCTTAAACTCACACTGGGGTTTCCCTAAAGGTCAAGGAATTCGGCCTCAAGATGATAAACTAGATGTCTTGCCTTGGCGTCCAGCCTGTGGCCCAGCCCAAGTCTGGACTTGTCAGTGCTATAATTACATGAGCGAATTCTTTGAAAAAATTCATTCTCTCTCTCGCCTGTATCTATTCCATGTCTACATCTGTATCTGTGTATCTGTAGCTGTCTCGCTAGCCTGTATCTAATCCGTGTCTATATCTGCACCTGCGTACCTGCAGCTCTCTCTCTCACCTGTATCTAATCCATGTCTACATCAATACCTGTGTACCCATAGCTCATTCTCTCCCTCTCTCTAGCCTGTATGTCGTCCATGTGTACATGTATACCTGTGTATCCTTAGCTCTCTCTCTCTCCCTCTCTCTAGCCTGTATCGAATCCATGTCTACATCTGCACCTGCTAACCCATAGCTCTTTCTTTCTATCTCTATTGCTACTGCTTCTGTTTCTTGGGAGGACTGTGATGCATGCACAGCAAGTTGTGAAAATGAAGTAACTTTAAAAACGTTGTGTGGATAACGGGCAAGTAAACTGGAAGGCTACTTTTATGTAGATATGCATCCTCTGTGTAAAACTAAAGGATTTACACCCTTTATTGTTTTGCTTTGATAAGCTGGACTTTCCCAGTACATCAGCAAAGAGGCCCTGCGGTCAGAGGAGTGACTACTTGCTTGGGAGGATGAAGCTGAGCTCTGGGTTGGGGCCTCCTCTCATGCCTGTGTGACCTGGAGCCAGTCTTTTGACTTTCGGGATTCACCTGATTTGTTAAGGTGGCCACTGGCCATTAAACTGCATTCAGAACAGCAACAGGGAAGTAAAAGTGGTCACCCTTTCTATTGACCCTGCCTCTGGATACCCGAGAGCTCGGCTCCGTGGGAGGAGGACCTGCGTCTCCCCTGCTCTGTGCTTCTGTGAAACAGGCTGTTCCAGAAAGATTTCCGCAGAGCCTGTGTTGAGTGATTGCACAGCGTTAATACAGGCCAAACCCTGCGTGAGAAAAACGGTTTTGTAATTATTTCCTAGGATCAGCAATGATTTATCTTCCCAGAATGGGGCACATAAATCTGAAAATGAACAGCCCCAAGTTCTACGAAAGTGTTTACATAACATCTGAGCAGAATCAAGATTACTTACTTTTAGGGCTAGGATTTCCTAAGATTAGAGGAAAGTGGGTTTGAATGAGGTTACCTGGGTCAGGATGGGCTGGGCACCTCCCTCGCTTCCCCGCAGCAGGGCGGTGGAGGACACGGCTTCCGTGTGAACGTGGGTTTCGCACGGTTCCCTCGGGTGGACGTCTGTGTGTTCGACATGAGAGGTCGACACGAAGGACGGAGGAAGCTCAGGTGGTCCTGAGAGTGGCGGCCCGTGGAGCCTGGTTCTGACCACACGTGGCAGTCACCTGGAGAGCTTGGGAATTCTGATGCCAAGGCTGAGCCCAGCCCAACCAAGCAGGACGTCCAGGGGCAGGGAGCTGGCTTCCTCTTGTAAACCTGCAGGTGGCTCCAGTGCACGGCCAGTGCGAGGGCCCCTGTGCGGGACTGCGGGCTGTGCAGCTCCACGGTTGGCCGAGTTTGGTTCAGGGGCCCAGCCTGTGTCCTGCAGGGTCGGAGAGAACAGGACCAGGGCCAGGCCCTCCCCGGCTCTCTCCTTCCCCAGGCTGCAGGTCCTTCAGAAGCTGGCAGGCCACAGAGGTGCCTGCTTGAGTCACAAGGATGTCCGTGGCAGATACAGGAGAGATGCCTGAGGGCTTTCAGAGTGAGGCATTCAGGCAGGGGCGTCTGCCTTTCCTCTCCGCGTTTCAAATCTTCAAACATACAATTAATTCGTCAGACGTCCCGGAGCGTCCCCTGTGTGTCAGTTCTCACCACCGCGGGGTAAGGAGCAACTCCTGGCTCTCACAGAACTCATGGTGTGGTGGGTTTACCAATAAAACACAATGATTTTATGAGTAAGCCGAGGTTTTTTTTTTAAATGAAGACCTTCCCTGTTTTCTCTCCCCTTTCCCTCCTCCCCTGTCTCCCTTCTCCCTCCTCCCTTCTCTTGTCTCTCCCTCCTCCCTTTCTTCCTTTTTACATTTCCTTTTTTTTTCTATTATTCTTTTGTAAATTGTGTTTATGGGAGGAGGCTGCTGTCGCGGGTGGGGGACGGGGGCCAGCCGTGCTTAGAGCCTTGGAGCTTCCTGGGGACCGTCATCCTGAGATCTGCGCCTTGTTTAGTTGTGGGCAGTTTTTTAGGGAAACACAAAAAGGACGAAGCCGACTGCCAGTGGGAAGACGAGGCCCACAGCACAGAAGCCGCTTGGAGACCCTCCTGGAGGCCGGAGCCTCCACCTCTGCCGGCCCTGCTGTGCCACCAGCCGCTCAGCAGACACTCGGAGAGAGGCGGAGCAGCCCTCTCCTTCCTCTCCCGCAGTTCTTCAAACCCCAGGAGTTGAACTTTGTCGTCTCAGGGAACGCAGAGCTGGTGCAGCTCACAGGAGAGCACGCGTTCTCCTGCCAGAGCCTTCTCTTTTCGGACGTGGTTCTGCTGTTTTGGTAAACGGGGTACACAGACTAAAGCTGTCATCCCTCCTGCTCCAAAAGCAGACGTCTGAGAAGCTACAGTTTATAATTTTTCAATAACAATTAATAATCATTAGATGCTTAAGTGGAAAAATAAAGCACCAATTGATAAGAGTCTTCACTCAGAAACGTTTTCCCGCCTTTCCCGTTAGTGAGCGATGGCTGTGTTCTAACACTGTCAGCTGGTGACCTGGGGCAGGCTCTGCAGAAACCGACCCCGTCATCCCTGCTGCTGGCGAGTCCTTTCTCTGGTGGCTGCACACAGCCCTTGGGTCTAACCACGCAGCTTGGATTAGAGCTCTGGGCGGGGATTAGTGTTATAAGGAACAAAGGACGGCCGGGCACGCTGGCTCACGCCTGTAATCCCAGCACTTTGGGAGGCTGAGGTGGGCGGATGACGAGGTCAGGAGATCGAGACCATCCTGGCTAACACGGTGAAACCCCGTCTCTACTAAAAACACAAAAAATTAGCCGGGCACAGTGGCGGGTGCCTGTAGTCCCAGCTACTTGGGAGGCTGAGACAGGAGAATGGCGTGAACCCGGGAGGCGGAGCTTGCAGTGAGCCGAGATCGCACCGCTGTACTCCAGCCTGGGTGACAGAATGAGACTCCATCTAAAAAAAAAAAAAAAAAAAAAAAAAAACAAAGGAAGTGGGAGGGGCCCGAGAGAGACCCACGGGCTGGTGCTGGGCCAAGGAGGAGGCTCACATCCCACAGCCCCTGAGGCCAGACCCTGAACAGGTCTCACTCAAGTGCTTTGCACCTGTGGGACAGGAGGCTCAGAGGCTGCCTGGAAAATGTCCCAGCAGACAGACGCTGTCCCCGACTCCCCGGCTGCCCAGGCAGCCCAGGGCAAGTCCTCTGCCCTGGGGCCACAGCACAGCTGGGGTGGGTGACCATTCCCCACCCTCCCGCAGGTGTACTGTGGTGGGGGGCCGGGGAGCTCAGGCCAGCTTCTGCACATGCCTGGATGTGTTGGAAGCGTTTGTTAGTCAGCAGGCGCAAGAACAGGCTCACAGCTCCCTCAGGGACTGCCGGGACCCCCAGCTCTCGGGTCCTCCTATGTGTCCTGGCTGCACCCTGCATGGAAGGTTTGTCGAAATTCCTGTGACAGTGTTTTGGGGGCTGTGCTCACTGATTCTCGCAGCCCAGCACCAGGATTCCCTGAGTTCACAGTTGGACACTGGGTTTAGACCTGGTGTGACTTTCCTAACAGAGACAGATGCATCCTTAGATTCTTATTTATTTACTCATCTGTTCTTTAGAGATAGGCCCTCACTCTGCCACCCAGGGCACCTAGCGGTGTGACCACGGCTCACTGCGGCCTCGACCTCCTGGGCTCAAGGGATCCTCTCACCTCAGCCTCCTGAGTGGCTGGAACTACAGGTGCATGACACCACGCCAGGCTAATTTTTAAAATTTTTTTGTAGAGACAGAGTATGGCCACGTTGCCCAGGCTGGTCTCAAATTCTTAGGCTCAGGCAGTCCTCCTGTCTCGGCCTGCCGATGGGGTGGGATTGCAGTTGTGAGCCTCTGTGCCCAGCCTCCTAGACTCTTATCTAGGAGGAAGAGCTGAATAACTATTAACCTTGGCACAAGTCTTGAATACTGTGATCTTTGGCACCAGGGCTCACATCCAGCATCCTTCATGCTGACCAGGAAGTCGTGAGTATGGTCAGGCCCTTGTGGCATGGGCCAGGCTCATCTCTGAAGTGTGACTACTGGCTGAACTGCTGTGTGTCCCTGGTTAAGATTGGGGTGCTTCTGGTGTTAGGGAACCCATTGCACCCTGCAGGGCCACACTGATGTGTGACTTTTACAAGTAGCACATGGTTGGATTTTGTTTTTAGACCCAATCTGAGATTTGTCCTTTCACATAAATTAACCTATTGGTAATTTCAAACATGATATTGAGAGAAGTAAGACCTTTCTTATCAATAACTACTTTAAATGTACATGGCTTAAATTCTCCAATCAAAAGATAGAGGTTGGCAGAACAGACCAGAAAAATCATGATCCAACTCTATGCTGTCCACAAGAGACCCACATTAGATCCAAAGACACGCACAGGTTGAAAGACACAGTCAGCAATGCAGTGCAGAGGTGGCTACACTAATACCAGACAAAACAGACTCGAAATCCAAAAAGCTTACGAGAGACAAAGGACATAATATATGAATAAAAGTTTCCATACAGCAAAAATGATAGACAATTATAAACATTTATGCCCCTGATAAGACCATCAAAATGGTTGGAGCAAAAATGGACGGAATTGAAGGATGACAACCCTGACCACAGCCTCTCCTCATGGTTGTGCCTACGCCAGGGGAGGACGCGATAGGTGGGCTGCTGTCAGAGTGAAGCCTAAAATTGTCTGAAAGCCAAAGTCTGAAAGTGAGCTCTTGTTTGGGAGTAAGTTCGTAAGAGGCAAATTATTTTGATCACATTAAAATGATAAGCTTTTATTTCCACTTAAAAGTGTGTTGGTGGCTATAATGTATCAAACACACATGTCGACTGATAATTGTGACAAAGAGTTCATAATCATTATTCCAACTGTCAGAGCACTTTGGGGTAGGCAGTGGTGTCTTACAATAGAGAGAAGCTTCACAACGACACCAACCCACCACAAAAGACAGGGGCTCCATTTCGCAGCAGCTGTGGTCTTTTAAGGGACTGTGTGTAGGCCAGGCTTTCAAACATTTCTATTTCCACTTTATTCGTTGAATTTTTTCCTTTGTGTTGGGGGAAGCTCCATTTTCCTCCTGGGAATGCCCTTGTGTCTCTAATTTCTAAAGATGTTTCACTTTCCTTCCTGCATTACTGTATGTGTTCACTGATATTTTACTGCTTGTCCTCCCTGAGTGGAGTGTGAGCTGCACAGAGGCAAGGGTTTTCTCTGTTCACTTTTGTGTGCCCAGTGCCCCAGGGGCCTGCCTGGGAGCAGATGGTACTTAGCACTCGTTAGTTAGAGAAAGAAACAAAGAATTCATGAAAATGATGGAACAGTTCTTGCCCCCACGAATAACCACTTCAATATTTTGTGTATTTTTAGCATTTTAATGCATTTTGTTTGAATAAAGGATTCTTATATGAAATTTATGTGCTGGTTTTCACACTTAATCCCAGATGCATTATCTTTTATCATCACAAATTCATAAACATCTCCGTAATGGTCAAATTATATCCCAGGAAATGGATATACAGTGACGTAGTCATTCTCTGTCCTACTGTATTCAGCTTTTGCTAAGATGTGCATTCTTGTACATAGATATTTGTTTAAAAGTGGGATTATTTGCCTATGGTAAGTTCTTAGGTGAAATTATCTAGTAAAAAGTACATGAACATTTTTAAAGTTATTGCTGTTTTTTGCCAAGCTGCTTTCCTGAAATTTTGGGTCAATTTAACTTTGATTAGTAACATTCCACATATGGCTAGAATCCAGTATTATTTAATTTACAAATCATTTTAAGCATTGGAGAATGAAAATACAAATGCATTACCTATTTGTGAAGTTGAACAATTTTTGAATATTTCTTAAGCATTTTTATTTGTGCTTTTTTTTAGGATTGACCTTTTATGTAATTTGCCTATTATCTGCTAGACTCTCGGTGTTTCTTTTATTGAATGAACCACAGGAATACTGACTCCTTTTCATATTTCTTGCATATATTTTTCCATATTACCATTTATCTTTTGATTTAGCTTGTGGTTTCTGACATGGTTTCTCAGTCTCACCCTCCTCCACATTGTGTCTAGTCTCAACCCCTCACCCATTATGTCTCGGCTTCAGTCCCCTTTATGCTTCAGTCTCATCTCCTCCACTGTGTCTGTGTCATTACTACAGCGTGTCTCAGCCATAGCTCCCCCACTGTGTCTGTCTCAACTCCCCCATGTGTCTCAGTCTCACCCCACCTATGTCTGTCTCACCTCCACGTTGTGTCTCAGTCTCACCCCCCATGTGTCTCAGTCTCACCCCCACATTGTGTCTCTGTCTCACCCCCCATTGTGTCTCCGTCTCACCCCCTCATTGTGTCTCAGTCTCACCCCCATTGTGTCTCAGTCTCACCCCACCTATGTCTGTCTCACCTCCACATTGTGTCTCGGTCTCACCCCCATTGTGTCTCAGTCTCACCCTCCTATTGTGTCTCAGTCTCACCCCC
>NC_045441.1:147238771-147279509 GCF_002776525.5 Piliocolobus tephrosceles
TGTGTCTCGGTCTCACCCCCACATTGTGTCTCGGTCTCACCCCCACATTGTGTCTCGGTCTCACCCCCTCATTGTGTCTCGGTCTCACCCCCTCATTGTGTCTGTCTCATCCCCCCACATTGTGTCTCGGTCTCACCCCCACATTGTGTCTCAGTCTCACCCCCACATTGTGTGTCTGTCTCATTCCCCTCACTGTGTCTCAGTCTCATTTCTCCGATTGTGTCTCTGTTTTGTTCCTCTTATTGTGGGGGTCTTGTCCCCCTTTTTGTGTCTCTGCCTTTCCTTTCCTAATATATATTCAGGGACCTGGGGTTGGTTTTTACTGACAAGGGCATCTGCAGAGCTGAGTAGCCCATGAAGAAAGCATGTTCCCCTGGGTCCCCACAGAACCCCAATCACCGTGGCACCACTGTGAAGATTTTGGGGGTCTGGTGCTGTTCCTCACTCGGGGAAACAGTGAGTCTATTTCTCACCAACTGGGAGAGGAAGTGTGGGCAGATAGTGTGGATGGAAAATGTTTGCTTCGTTTTACATTTTGGCATCAAACCCGATCTGTGTGCCATTTGAGAACAGAATGATCTGAATGAAAAGAGCTCCTAAAAACAAAACCTGGAAATTTTTCGCTGTGGAAGAGCCCTCAGTTACTATTTCTCCTTCCCCAGTGGTTGCTACAGCAACAAGCATCTTGTGTGATGGCAGACAGGAAGAGCCCAGCAACCTGACTGAAGAACAGATCATTGCTTCACTTAAATTAGGTTTTGCGGCCAGGTGTGGTAGCTCACGCCTGTAATCCCCGCACTTTGGGATCTGAGGCCAGTAGATCACTTGAGGTCAGGAGTTTGAGACCAGCCTGGCCAACATTGTGAAACCCTGTCTCTACAAAAAATACAAAAATTAGCCAAGTGTGGTGACACGCACCTATAATCCCAGTTACTTAGGAGGCTGAGAGGCATGAGAAATCTCTTAAACCTGGGATGGGGAGGCTGCAGAGAGCTGAAATTGTGCTACTGCACTCCAGCCTGGGTAACAGAGTGAGACTTCCTGTAAAAAAAAAAAAAAAAAAATTAGACTTTTTTTTTCTCGTGGAATTAAATATTTTCAAATGTATTTCCAACAAAATGTACTATTTTTTCTAATATTTTTTCTCTTCTAATATCTATATTTTAAGCTATAAATTTTCCTACAAGGATTCCTTTAGTTGCATCCTACAAATTTTGATGTGTTTTTCTTCTCATTGAGCTCAACATATTTTGAAATTTCTCTTGTGATTTCTTCTTTGAGGTATTTAGACATGCATTGCTTAACTTCAAATATTTGGCATTTTTTTGTTATTAATTTCTAGGGCAATTTAATTATGGTCAGAGAGCCTACTCTGCATAATTTATTCCTCTGGAATTTATCAAGACTTGCTTCATGGTCTAGTATATGGTCCATTTTGGTGAATGTTGCATGTGCACTTGAAAAAAATATGGATTCTGCAGTTGTTGGGTGAAATGCTCTATGCTGATTAGGTCAAGTTGGTTAATATTGTTAGTTAATATTATTGTTTGAATGTTCTATATTCTTACAGATTTTCTTAGTCTGCTTTATCAATTACACAGAGAGACGTGCATTAAAACCTCAACCATGTGGATCTGTCTATTTATTTTCAGTTAATTTTGCTTCATGTATCTTGAAGCTCTGTTATCAGGTGCATGCACGTTTGGGATTGTTGTTTTCCTGATAAACTGACCTCCTTTCATCATGCAAGGGGAAGAAGATGCTGCATACAGGATGGGATATCCAGGAGAAGATTTCTAAGGAGAGATGCCCAGTTGGAAGTCAAGATGTGTCAGTTGTTTGTGTTATAATAAAACCTCCTATTCTAGATGAGCTGAACTTTCCCTTTTCCCCAGTTCGTATGATTAAGAAGTTGCTGTCTAAATTTCAGCACTTAATATCCTTGCTAGGTGAGTAACTGGATCACATAATTTGTGCTGCATTATTGGCAGTTTGCTTGGCAGAGTTAATTCCCGCCAGCAAGGCACAGTGGATTCCAGGTTGCTTGCTCCAAGAGCGCACATGCCTCTCAGATCACACCACGTCGTTCATGGTTTCTTGTGCTTGCGGTTCAGTCTTCCCCATCATTCACACGTCGTTCAGTAACTCCTCGCTGCAGGCTGCTCCTCTCCCTGAGTCTGGCTGAGTCCAGGGTGTTTATGGGCCTCAGAGGGGAGGAAGTGTGTGCTGATTGGTCTACGGGTGGCCATGGGTGGGTCCAGGAAAAAGAACAACCCCCCCCTCCCCGTGGTCCATGGAGCTGTCATCCCGCCCCCAGATTTCCAGCCTTCCCCAGCCTGAAGGTGGGGCTTCACTGGGGAGCTACCCTTTTCTGCCCCAGCCTGTCTGCCTCTTGCCTGAACTTGCTAAGTGGGTGCACCTTGTACAGTGATGACCAGGACATACCCTCTTTTAAAGGGCCCATGAAAGCCAGTCTGCCTTCGTATTCCCAATTACAGTTTATTTACTCAGTCAATAATCAGATATTTTGCTTTTCAATTATTTGATATTACAGATAATACCATGATGACCATTCTCATACACAAATCACTGTGCATAATTCTGAATATTTAAGTAGGAAAAGTTCCTAGCAATGAAATTACTGGGTTGAATCGAATGAACATTCTAAGTTTATAATATATTTAAAGCTTATAGAGTAAATAAATATGGCATAATAATAAGCTATATAAGTGAGATTTTTTTTTTTTTTTTTGATAGAGTCTTCCTTTGTCAGCCAGGCTGGAATGCAGTGGCATAATCTCAGCTCACTGCAGCCTCTGTCTCCCTGGCTCAAGCCGTTCTTCTGCCTCAGCCTGCTGAGTAGCTGGGATTACACGTATGTGCCACCAAGCTCGACTAATTTTTGTATTTCGGTAGAGACGAGGTTTCACTATGTTGGCCAGGCTGGTCTCGATCTCCTGACCTCAGGTAATCTGCCCACCTTGGCCTCCCAAAGTGCTGGGATTACAGACATGAGCCATCACCCCCGGATATAAGTGAGTTTTATATTATATTATAACACTATGATACAGTAAAACCATGAAATCCAAATTTATATCACACTACATACTACAACTGTAGCCTCACCACCGTATCCTGGGATGTGTGTATTTTTATAACCAATTATGGTCCCCAGCTTTAGTTTTCTTTTGCTTATTGGAGAGTATATTTCTCCCTTATTCTTTTTGCTTTCTACAGTCTTGTGTACATTGGTTAGCTGTTTGTGTCTGTTTGCCAGTGTTCTGTGTTATTTTTTGTATTGACTTAAGCTCATGTGGGGAGATTAGAATTTCTTCCCCTAAGAAGAAATAAGTAATAGTGGAGACCTGCTGGGTACTCATGGCACCAGGCCTGGCTCCAGGGCTGCCCATCCATCCTCACAGCTTGGTGGCTGGAGGGTCTTGCCCTGAGGTCCTGTGTGCGGAGCAGGGCTTGACGTTCACATCTGGGCACTGCTGACTCAGTCTGTCCCAGCAGGGCTGGGAGGCCGAAACCTGTCACACGTGTAAACTGTGGGGCCCTGTCTGGCATGGTGCACCTGCGCTGGGAGTGCCTGTAGAGCAGGAAAAGTATTTCTGGATCTCTTAAAAACTTAGGCCAAAAAAGTGTTTTGGTTGATTCTTCAGCCCAATTGGAGCCGCAAACTCTGTATTATATCCCTTTTGTGAAATTCTTTAAAAAATTCGAGCACATAAATATGCATTTCCCAGTGCCCTAGAGTCAAGATGTGGCCACGGTGCAGACTGCGTCATCAGGGAGGGTTCCCTGGGAAACGGACTTGGCCAACAACAGCCCAGGAGGCTTTGGGGAGGACCTAGGCAGCTGCAGGACCCGGCTCTTGATGACATCGGGTCTCACCCTTTGGGTGGGAGCTCACAGTCCACTGTCCAGGGTCTGGTGTCCAGAGAGCTTAGCGGGGTCCACAGGCCTGCGTGAGAGCTGGGGCTGGGGATAGCGACCGAGTCTGTGGCGGCCTGCACCCTCTCCCCATTAAAACGGAAAGGAGCGCAGTGGAGGATGGGTGGCTGTTGGCCTACAGAGAACTTTGTGCAATGAACTAATAGTCAAATGCCTCATGGTGTCCATTTCCAGGGCACCCGGTGGTCCCTGGGCAGCTGGGGTCAGGCCTCCACAATGTCCATCTTTAGGGCACAAGGTGGTCTGGGGGCCCTGACATAGGCCCAGCTGCAGGCACATTCACATCGTGGCCTGAGTGAAGGGCACTTTCTGGGTCGTGCCGAGGACAGAAGGCGTCCACGCTGCTACCAGGCTGGCATCAGACGTGGTCTTGCTGGGGAGAGACACAGCACAGCTGGATCCAGCATTGGCCCAAAGGGGCCTGGAGGAGTGTTCTTCATTGCCGTCCCTAATAACCTGTGCTAGCTCCAAAGAGAGAGCCCAGCTGGGGCAACACACCATGTAGATGCTGCTCCTGACCCACCTCACCACACCCGCCCCTGGCTGCGCCCACAGTCCCCCCTGGAGGATATCGCCAGCTACAGGTTCTCACATGCTGCACTGGGGACTGGCCTCTCTGTTTCTCTCCACACAGAGCACGCGGCAGCTTTGGTTATGGGACCCCACTGCTGACCCACCACCTGTCTCTGAGGCGCTGCTCTGCGGGCCCTGGGCCACCGTGCTCTGCGCTGTGTGGCTGCAGCCGCCCCACCCTGACCCTCACCCCGTGCTGCTCTGTCCTCCACTCTGCTCTGCTGTCCCTGACCTGGGCCTGGTTGTGTGACCTTAACCTTATCATCGATCAACGCTTCAGGGTCATTCTCCAGGATAGACCCTTCCCCTTTGAGGCTTCTCACAGCCCTGCATATCCTTTAAGTGCCCCAACAGAATTCTGGCAGGGATGTGGGGTTTGACTCACCTAAGACCTGTTCAACTCGATCCAGGCCAGAGTGCCCAGTTGGCGCCCAGGAGCTCAGCCAGGCCGGAGGTTGAGCTGTGTTGTCCCTGAAGGTGGCTATCCTCGCTGCCGCCAGGCACCCCAAGCTGTGCCACTGTGAGGACGTCGTGGCTGCCCAGTGCCCTAAAGCGCTGCTGAGTCCTCTGACGTGAGATGGCTGCGTGCCACTGACTGTCCACATGCCCGGCCAATGACATTGTGAAGCGTCCGTGTGAAGGAAAAAGTCCACCTTACCGTGTGCTGTGGCTTCTATCAGGCGTGTGGACAGTCGGCAGGCACGCAGCGGTCTCGCAGCGGCAGGGTGCACCATGATCAGGCACTGGGCAACTCCCGCGCCTGGGACCTCTTTATCGTCCAGAAACCATCTCTTCAGGAACTGTCTCTGCTCTGTGACCCTCTGCTGACCACACCCACAGGCGTCTCCTCTTCCCAACTGCTAAGATGTCACCAAGTTAATCCTGAAACACTGCCTGGACTGTGTCATTCCCCAGCTTTAAAGCCTTCAGAGCTCTCATTTTTCTTCCAGCAGGGCCCTGGGTGCCCTTCCAGGGTGGCCTCGTGGGTGCCCACTGCAGTTCCTGCTTCTCCCCACAGGAACTGAGCGTGCCGCTGGGAGCACAGCACTCAGTGTGCACAGCTCCGCGCGTGGACTTACGTGGACACCACCCGCTTGCATCCATCTCCTCCTGCTCATCTCTCCCTTGCTGAGAGGCAGCGTCTGCCAAATGCTTGGGCTGTTTCTGCAACGCTCACCTGCGGTCACACAGTTAAGACGGCTGGCTGGCTGGATGATGGACGGACGAGGACACGCAGTGCAGACTGGGCGTGGCTGACCACCACACGTATCCCTGGAGCCACGGGCTGCCTGCTTCATTTCCAGGGCAGTGTTACCATCAAAAGAACGCACACATCAAGAGTGATTTCAAGTCCAACCCCTTCCCTGTGTTTTCTGCACAGCTGGGAGGCCGTGCCCAGGTCCTGGACACTCCTGGTGACCTTTCCCCTTTGCCCTCTGCTCTCTTGCTTGGAGCTTCACGCGGGTCCCTCCTGTTGTACTGAACCCGGCCCTTGTCGCCCCTGACAAGGGAAGTCCCTGTCCTCACGGCTTCCTTCTTATCCCCTCCCCTCAGACTCTTCATAATAATTACACAACACTGATTCTAAACGGAAACTGGAGGCACAGAGCCTATGGCGGGGTCTCCGGCTTCTCCAGAGGTAGGAACGGACACTCAGGTCTCCACTGCAGGCCGGTGGGTTTGAGGGAGCCTAATCCATCCAAGCCATGCGAAAATCTGCACAACTGAGTCACGGGACAGTGGAGCTTCGTGATATCGCGTGCTTTTAAATCTGAAAGGACAGTCATGATTTAATGATTTGAAAGTCACACATTTAACATCTGGATTCACAGCCCTAGGACTTACACCATGACAGCTTGTGCTTCTGAGGTGCGCCGAATTCCCGTGTGGCCTTCCTCGACTTTATCCATGGAACCTTCATGCACGAGCTATGGAGAGCCCTGAGTCTCAAAGGGAGAGCTTGGTCTCACCAGGTCTCATTATTTTGTATTATATTTTAATAGTTTATTTTTCCTATTGCTTCTTCAGTTCCAGGTACTGAATAGAAGATTTACAAAAGATCTCGGTAATAGCCCTGGGGCGCCCGCCTCAAGGGGCCTGCAGGGTGTCCTGGGAAGGGACTGTTTCCACAAGTGGAACACATGGGCCCCCCGCTGTCCTCACAGCCTGCACCTTTCTCCTCATTAAACCTTCAGAGAACACAAAGGAGCTGACGGCCCCTTTTCTCCACCTTCCAAAGAAGACTTTTCAGTATAAAAGGCGCCCTAAATCCTTTGTGATGCCCGCCCACAAGCAGTGTGTGCTGACACAAAGCAACGCCGCTGGCCGCTTTCGCCTGCAGACAAGAGGCCGACTCCTGTCCTCGTCCTGGGTCCCGAGAACGGGAGTGACTTTGTGGACTGGCACGCGGACATGTGTGTGGGGCCCCTGGAGACAGAGCAGCTGCGACGTGAGTGTGTCAGGCAGAGGTTCAGCTTTCCATCAGAGTTAAAGAAAAAACCTGTGAAGAAACTATTCAAGACATGCAAATGGAGGAGTTTCCCACGCACCCAGGGCAGGATGCTTGGTGAGGGGTGGCGGAGCCGTACAGCAAACACCCTTCGAGAGCCAAACGTGCGCGCCCTTTAACCTTTCCCCTTCAGGAGTGTACAGTGAGGGAATGCTCAGGTAAACACAGAAACACCTGCAAAAATAACTCACACATTCGCCAGCAAGGAATCGATCAAACCAACCAGGCCCAGGCTGTGGAATGTTACACAGCGGTGAAAACCATGAGGTGTGCACCTTCCGATGGGAAAGATGGACACGACCTGTCTCAGCGAGAGAAAGACAGCTGCAGAAGCTTCACACAATTTAGCCCGATTCCCACAAATAAACAGAAGAAAGAGCAGGAGGAAGACAGGTTTGCACCGACGGAGGAAAGAGCAGGAGGCAGACAGGTTTGTACCGATGGAGGAAGGCACTGAGACCCTGCTTCAGTCGGGCACGAGTCTCTGCCAGAGAGGGGAGGAGGCAGGCAGAGGACTTCACTTTCTATGTAGTCTTTGCCCACAGAGTTTGGTGTTTTATAATTTTCCTGTATAATTTCTGTCATCTGAAAGCCTGAAAAAACCAGCCAATTAAAAAGCTGCCTTTGGTGATGAGAAAGAACGAACCTACTGCCATGGATGGAGGAGCGGCCGTCTTCAGAGTGGCCCCTGGCCCTGCACCTTCTGCCTCCGGTCAGGGCTGAGTCTCCTCAGCGGCTGAATATTTCCTACCTCAGGCAAACGGACACTAAGCTCCTGAGTCAGATAAAACAGTGACTCCCTGGAGGGCTGTGTGCCCAGCCCCTTTACCCCTTCCCACCTGCTTTGCTCTTAGGAAAGTCACCAGAGGCTGGTTGGTCTGGCTCATTCTAAGTTTGACTATTTGGGAATGTGGCTTTTACCAGCGTGCTATATCCTGCCTGACAACACAGCCATTTGGTGGAGCGTGGAGTTCATTAGAAATATATTTTATTTGCTTGCAGCATAAATGTGGCTAAGGCTCAGCACACACAGAGATTCGCATATGTGTGCACATGCAGGCACACACACGTGTGCACACCCACTCCCCACATACACACCCACACACGCGTGTGCGGCATGTGAACACACACACACTCCTGCATGCAGTCCTGCTCTATTAACAGGTTCTTGGGCTCTGCAGAGCTGACAGAGGCCGTGTTGGGTGCGGCAGGACAAGGCTGGGTGTGCAGGCGCCTCCTCCCCAGGGCACTGCTCACACGTCACAGCTGCCAGGCTGAGGCTCCCCAGCGGCGACCCTCTGACAGGGAACTGTCTTCAGGGAGGAGTGGCTGTTTCCAACGTCCTCCCTGGTGCCCTGTGGCTGGCAGGACCCTCTCCTTCCCCATCCAAGCTCTGTTTTCATCTGAACGCAGCAGCCACGGCTAACACGCCAAGCGTGTCCTCCATGCTCCAGGGCCTCAGGTCTCGTCAGAGCAAATTCTTACTCAGTGTGCAGATGTGAAGTCAGGTTTTATTGAAGTATTTACACAGCTCATTCCTGCCACATGGAGGACATCCCACACACAATGACAGTTCAGGACAACTGCTGGCCGCGGGGTCCTACGTCCCCTGCTCACCAGGCATCTGTTAGAAACAGCTGACAGCTTGCCCCTCTGCCAGGAGGAACCAGTCCTCGGCTCCGCTGGACACTGGCACATGCGCAGCTGAGGGGAGAACGTCCCCTGGGCACACCTGATGACTGATGACCTCGCACACCCAACCACCGACTCTCAACCACACAACCAGTGCCTGGTAACCGGCTGACACGACCGCTCACGCCCACTTCCTCAACGCCCCCTCTGGGTCACAGCTCAGTGTCCGCACCTGGCCACTGACCCAACACCTTCCGTTACCACAAATCTTTGTTTCCTCCAAACCCTGAGTGGGTGGGGGATGCTCCCTTTTGTCCTTTTAAAGCCGGGCAAGGCTGGGGGTGGGTCTGTCCAAACCACAGGGGAGGAGCAGCCGAGGGGGTGCACTGAACCTGGGGTCTGCCGCCTCCCTCTCGCTGCACTCCACACACTGAGCCGTCCTTTCCTGGGCACCTGGCCTGGGTCACTTGCTCCCCAGCATCAGTCTCTGATGGAGCCTTTGCGGCCCCCAGAAATGGTGGGTGAGCTGTTCTCTAGATCCTCCGACCGCCTCACCTGCGACTCCAAACCAACCTCGGGTTCATTCTCCCAGAAGTCCAGGGATGAGCTTGCTGCAGCAGAGAAGTGTGGCCAGCGTGGCCCAGGGGGCAGGATGGGGCGTGGCTGGCAGGGCGTGCAGGACAGGGTGCAGACCGTTGGGGATTGAGGGGTCTCTGGACACTGCTGCTTTGCCGTCCTAACAGCCCCTCTGTCTGGCCTCATTTTACTGGGGACGTGGGTTTTGCAAACCAAGGTGATGCTGACAGGATGTGTGAGCTTCCCTGTGGCTGCCTCCCAGCATGGCTGTCCTGGCCTTTGGCACCGTGCTCCAGCTGGGGTCTGTGATGCCACCAATGCACGGGAACAAGACGTTCATTTTTAAGGGAAAAGTGGAGTCAAATGCACTCAGAACAACTGAGTCCTGCAGTCGAGGCAGCTGGGCCAGGGCTGGGCAGCCTGCTGAGGTCCGTTGAGCGCTGTGGGGACCAGGGTTTGGCACAGGCATGGAGATCGCGTCCTGATGTCCCCACCCTTCTGCAGCGGGCTCAGCAACGTCCCCAGACACCCTCCCCACGTCTGCAAATAACCCTTCGCCTGAAGGAACAGCCGCTAGGGCTGCTGAGCGCCAGCTCCGGGGAGGAGGGCTTGAAACAGTTTTATATGTTGTTAAAATAATTCTCTATTTGGACAGAAATGATCCTAAGATTATTTTTGTTAAAAAGAGAATAGGTTTCCAGTTCCCACCCAGCTGTATCCTGCGCCCCACATAACACCACCACCAGGGACCTGCAGGCCTGGCTGCAGCTAGCCTGGGGCTGAGCGTCGGGCTCGGCGGCACCCACAGGGCGGCAGGTGACCTCCTGAGGCAGGGCCAGGGCTGCTGAAGGTCCCACCGAACACCTGTGTGGAGACGCCCCCTCCTGCATGACCTTGCTCTCCTGATCTGGTGGTCTCCTCAGCCCGCCTTCCTTGGGGAGGCAGAACAGCCCTGTGGAAAAAGTTGGGTGGGGCAGGGCTTGGGCAGGTGGGCCGGGTGGGGGCCCCTGGAGGGAGAAGGGCTGCCCTCCTGTTGATTTCTCCTGGTCCTAACGTCAGGGGGCCCTGAGTGGCTTCCCTCTGTCCTGCAGATGAGGGGGCTGCCCTTATGGGACCTGGGAGGCCGCCTTGATGTGGGACAGACGGCACCCGGTGGGCGCCCAGGCCCGTGCTGGACCACACAACTGCATTTCCACATTTGCTCCTTGGCCCCCCTATTCTCTTGGGCCGGGCCCGGTGGGTCACGCCTGTAATCCCAGCACTTTGGGAGGCCGAGGCAGGCGGATCACGAGGTCAGGAGATCGAGAGCATCCTGGCTAACAGGGTGAAACCCCGTCTCTACTAAAACTACAAAGAAATTAGCCGGGCGAGGTGGCGGCGCCTGCAGTCCCAGCTACTCGGGAGGCTGAGGCAGGAGAATGGCGTGAACCCGGCAGGCGGAGGTTGCAGTGAGCTGAGATCCGGCCACTGCACTCCAGCCTGGGGGACAGAGTGAGGCTGCCTCAAAAAAAAAAAAAAAAAAAAAAAAGAAAGAAAGAAAATGGATCCACTGTTCGGCTGAAACACATTTTGAACAAGATTATCTAAACGCTGGAGTTTAAATCCAGTCGGTGACAACACGACCCGGTTCCAGGTATGCGGCTTAGTGGACAAGTTGATGCGCCAGGACCGCGCTGGGCCGCCCGCCAGGCTGCTCGGGCTCCTGGAAGGAGGAGCCGGCGTCTCAGCCCCGCAGAAGCCCGCGCCGTGGCCTCCCGCCGCGTCCCACGGCCAGGCGGGGCTAGAGGACCGAGGTCTCCGTCTGCAGGAAGGACGGGGCGCGGGAGCCGCGGTGGCAGTGCAGGGCGCCCTCCGAGCCGTTGCGGGAGATGGAGGAGCCGCAGGCCCTGTAATCCCGGCTCCTGGACGGGGTCGGGCACCGGCTTCGCCATTTTCGCTTCAGCTCGCACTGCACCTGCGGAGGTGAGGGCACCGGGGCGCCGTGAGCCTGGGCAGGGGCGTGCGGTGCTCTGGGAGCCACGGAGGCTCCAGCTCGCCCTCGCGCCTGCTGCCGTGCGGAGGGTGGGGCGACATCTGTGTTCCCATCAGACGGACAGAAACAGCCGGCTTCGGGGAAGAGGCTGGAGGGAGCGGGAACTGGAGGCCACATGAGGGCGGGGGACGCAGCCACGCTAAGGCTGTCGTGGGTGGTTCAGGCGTCGCCACTGCTACGGCACGCGCTGTCCCACAGTCTGAGGTGATTTGTTTTTTTCTGAAAAGATTTTCCTTAGCAGCCGGGGTGTGACAGTGCCGGGCCTCTGTCTCCTTCCCTGTTCCCAGCCGGGAGGGAATGTTAGCGCTGGGAGGGGGTGGGGATGAGTGACGGGTGCCCGGAAAGCAGAGGGAGAAGGACAAGTGGCACCGTACAGGCTCAGCTTTGCAGAAGCCGTGCTGGTGAAAGTTGCATGTCAAGCAAAGCAAGCGCCAGGGACCGCAGCGTGGGGCGGGAGGGTCAGGGGTCAGGGGACGGGGTGAGGCCGCTGGAGCAGCCCAGAGACGGCACCCCTGGCTGGGGATGAACGCAGGGCAGAGCTCGGTTCCTGGCTTCGTCCCCAGGGACTCACCCCCCAGCCCAGGCCGGGCTTTCTGGGACTCACAAGCTATGGTCAGGAGCAAGACCCTGTCTGTGGGGAAAAACGGATTCTGTCTAGACCCGGCCGGGAGCTTTCCCAAGAGGGCTCTGAGAGGGAGTCGATGCTACTTGGGGTGCACAGACGGACGGCAGGGTTTGGAAGCTGGGCCCAGAAGAGTGGGTTTGCCTGTGTCATTGTGGGTTCTCTGATGGGGACACAGAGAACTGTGGGGGCCTGGGCAGTGAGTCCAGCCCACGGAAGACAGGCGCGTGTGGGGGCCAGGGCACCAGGCTGGGCAGCATTTCAGGAACCAACTGAGTACCTGCACATGGTTCCAAGGCGGCCATGAACTTACCTCACTGTTCAGGAAACAGTAGAGGACGGCCACCACCAGGCCCTGCAATGAGAAGAGGAGGTCAGGCAGGACCCGCGCAGGGGAGGGTGGCCGCCTCTGCATACCTACCTGGAACGACCCGAGGCACAGTTCAAACAGTATCTGGTATTTGGAGGAGATGCTGATGGGAAACACGGCAAACACCATGTAGTGGACGCCAAACAGCGGGATGAGCAGGAGCGTGGACTTGGCCAGCCTCCTGCACAGAAGGAGAGAAGCCAGCTCAGCGGCGGGACCCGTGGACCCGCTACATGCCTGGCGGGGTCTTTCTCAGGACCGGGCAGCTGGGTGTGGGAGGGGCTCCACACTCCCTCTCCACCACTGGAATCGCCACCTAACAAGAAAAACCACTGCTTCTTTACTTTTATGTCTGAGGCCGCTGTGCAGATCCAGCACTCAGGGCCCGGGAATGTGCATTCCAGAAAGTGTTTGTTTCTCCTAAATTCCCTCACAAGGACACACGCTGTGTTCTGGGGTTCATGGCTGGCAGGGGCAAGATTCCCTGTGAGTGACCCAAAACCTGCACCGGCCCTGCCTGGGAGCCCGGCCCATCCTGAGGCAGGCACGGGACAAGAAGGCTGGCCTCCACCGTGGCCACATGCACGTTTAAATGATGAGGCCTGATCCTGCTCCCGGACCTGCAGCTCATAACAGCTGGGCTCTGCGGGCGCCAGGCCCCTCAGTCAGCGGCAGAAGACCCACCTAATTCCCTCTATTAATGCATCTGAAGTTCGCTGGAAAAGAAGCCTCCCTGTGGCTGAGCTCCTGGCCCCTGTCCAGGGAGGTTTTGCTACTTCTGTGACCAGAGAGTTACACAGAAAGGACCTTGTGTGGCCTCAAGGGTGTCTCGGCCTTTTCTGTTGTCCTGGAAAGCGAACCGATGTTATTGTCCCCACTTAATTTTGTTTCCAAAATAAAAGCATCCATCTCCAAGTCCTATTTAACAAACACTCCCCAAGAACCAATGCAAAGGTCAGCATACAAACTAAACAAGATTCACAGGAAATCCAAGTCCAGCCTGAAGGGCAACCAAGAACGACTTGTTCTGGGGTCTCTGCCACGCAGGCACCACCGGCCTCCCCTGAGCAGGCACAGGGTCATGCTGCCATGCGGGGTCTGACGTGGGATCCCATCCCTCACGTGGGCGGGCAGAGGCGGATACTCCCTGGATTCAGATACCACACGGCAGAATTAGATTCTCTGGTTTACCAGACTCTTTTGCAATACTCTGGTGCCTGGCAGCAAATATCCTGCAAATATAGACTGCACTGATCCTCCTAACCTTAGTGACATTATTACTTCCATCTTACAGATGAGGAAGCTGAGGCATGGAGTGGCAAAGTGACTTCCCTCAGGGCACCAGCTGGTATCTGCACCCAGCTTTGGGGCTCTTGGCCATGCTCCTGTCTAACTGCCCCTCCCCAAATCCACCCCTGTTTTCTAAGGTGGGAGAAAAGGGAAATGCAGGCCAGGCACCCTCCTAGGCCGGGTGGTGGGGTTCCTGCACCCTTCCATCCCGGCCAGTCTGAGCCCGAGGTGCCTTCTGCGCTAGGCCAACCATTTCCACACCAAGTCAGTGTTTAGTTTATACTTGAATTTTAGTTTTTACCTTTTTTTTTTTAAAGAATTCTTGATATAAATTTATGGAGTCTTTGCATTACTCTATAGATTCCCCGGATCATCATAAATTAGCTGGATGACTGGGGGTGACTGGCTGAACATCTGCCATCTTCACCTACTGAAGGGAGGTCACGGTGCCATCTCCATGTAATCACACGGGCAGGGAACGCTTTCTGAATTGTTATGAAGCACAAGGCCTGCTATTAGGGCTGGCAGTAGACACACGGCCATGGACCATGTGGTCTGAGGGGGACAGAATTAAATGTAAAATAAAAATAATGTGTGGCCAAGGAGAAGAAGACAGGCTGTATAACACGCAAGTGGGCAGATGCTTAAACAAGCAAGTGCACTAAAGAGGACTTTCTTCTGGCCTTCAAATAAAAGAAATGGTGCTTGACTTTCACAGTCGCCAAGGCCAGAAGGGCCCCTGCTGAGTCTTCCCAGGTCGTCAGGTGCAGAATCACACCCTATCTAGACGGTGGGCGTTTTAAACCACCAAATTTTGGAGTGATTTGTTACTTAGCCAGGGAAACGCTGTCCAGTGCCTCTCTGAGCTTTGGGCAGGAACAGAGCCCTGGGGTCCAGCCTCGAGGCCTGACCCCAGAGTCGCTGCACCTCCAGGGCCTTCCTGGCAGCGCGGGGTTTCCTGTCTCCATACAGCATCCCCACCAGGGACGCCCAGGCTGGGACACACACTCACTTGTACTGGGACTGGTCGTTGCCGCCGACATCCGGGGATGTTAACTTCTGCAGCAAAATTCGTATAATACTAATGAAAAGGACAAAATTAACCTGCACAAAAGAGACAGTAAGTTTGTGAAACGGATACGTGGGTCCCTAATTTGCCCTGAAGTCCACCTGATTTCGACCCTCCCCTCCACTCCCTCAGTCCCTCCCTCCTTCCCTGGGAACTGCCTGTGGAAGTCCACACGCCTGAAGGGGCCCTTTTCAGGGAAGGCTGAGTGGAGGAGTGGAATGGGGTCATTTCTGTTTAATAAAGGATGGCAGGCCTGCTGTCTGCCCAAGTGTGTGACTCCACAGGTAATTCACGCTTCAACAGGGGCGACTTACAATGATGGAAATTAAAATCGGTATTCGTATGACCCACCAGGGCACACTGTGGTCGTTCGTATCCCAGCAACTGTCGGAGAGAGACGGGAAATCAGGTTACCACCAACCACTTTCGCAAGACGGGCACAGGAGAATGAGCGCCTGCCTCGCGCCTGTGCCTGCCAGTGGGGCCGTCTGCCCCTCGCAACCTGCCCGCTCCCCCCAGTGTGGAAGCACAATTTCTCTGCACTGACAGATCGTAAAGGAATCTGTCCCAGCGAGTGACTGTGTTTTGTTTTATGCTTCTCAAAACAATAGTTGGCTTGTGGGGAGGGGGAAGGGAGGCGCGGCCCCAGAAGCCGGGACAAGGGCAGGACGGCCGCTGATGCCCTCCACTCTGAGCATGAAAGCGTGTGTCGGCCCCATTCAGCCGACATCAGGAGAAAAGAAACTTCCTCCTGAAAATTAGCTTCCCCTCACCTCCCAAATGGTTTGCATGTGCATGGCAAAGGGTTTAAAACATCCTTAGAGTGACTGAGGTGGGTGAGCTGCATTTCATTTTGATTTTCAGTGCATGGGGTGTCTCCAGCAGGAAGCTGTGACTCCTGGCTTGTAAAACGCCTCAGTGATTCTCCCCAGGGTCTACACCCTGTGCTGGGAGTCTGCAGCCCTCCCATAAAGCAGAAACTCCATCGCAGGCCTGGGTCCATGCTTTCCCTCGGAGGCCGAGGGCAGGAGCCTTCCGGCTGGTGCAGTCTCAGACTGGCCAAAGGGGATCAAGGGGGACCAGTCCTTAAGGCCAGAAGTGCCCCTGCTGAGTCCTCCCAGGTCGTCAGGTGCAGAATCACACCGTAACTAGACGGTGGATGTTTTAAATCACCAAATCTTGGAGTGATTTGTTACTTAGCAGTGGATAACCGATGCACACTGAGGCCGTTTAAAAGGCAGGATATTTGTGCCGGAACCACATGTGTCATGTCTAGGCTGCTGTCTCGCTCAGGGTGAGCACAGGGGAGAAGCGCTCTGGGACGCACAAGCCAAGACCAGTGCTTAGGGAGTGCTGGGGGGCCCTGCAGCCACCATCACCTGACCTTCCACTTTGCTACAGGTAAACAACGTGCAGGGCACTTGGTTTTCTTCTGTGGCCATCGCTGTGCCCACCGAAGGGGCTGCCCCAGTCTCTGCCTGGTTTATCCCAATCTCAACTATGCTGCAACACCTGGCTCACTTCCTGTCTCCTGCACGGGGCTTCCTCCAATACTCCAACCTCATAGGATTTCTCCCCATGAATCGCCCAGAAGCTTCCTGCGTGGCTGTCGGTTGGCCGCAAACGCTCCCTGTCCTTCCAACCAGGTAAGCTCCTGGCTTCCAAAGGCCTTCGTGCTGCCAGACGTTGCCGGGCCCATTTTCGAGGTTGCGGTCTGGGCATGGACTCACCCGGTGTCTTCTAAGTAGAGCCTGGCTGCAGTCCACGCACCGATGCATACGGTGGGGAGACCTACAGAGAGATGCCTGGTTACGCAGTGGATCAGAGCGGTGCGCACGCACACAGGTGGGTGCCTTCACCAGCAGAACCCTCAAGGACACTCCTTCTCACGGGAATATGAAGTGCGATCTCTTGTTTAAAGTCTTGGTAAATATTTACAAGTTTATGCTCATGGCTTGGTAACAGTGAAGATAATTAAACACGTGCTTGAGAGCCGAGGATCTGAGACTTGTCATTGCACATGGGAAGTGTTATTACTGAAGGCCACGGAGTGGAACATGCGAGGAGGAGATGTGTTCACTGATTTTGCAGCCACCCGCGGAGCTATCGGCTGCGTTTGCCTCATCCTGTCTATGAGATGTCTCGCATTTGCACCCCTTTCCAACCCTGGGCAAGGCAAGGCTTCCGCTACCTGGTATGGCCTCAACCCCTCTCCTCTCTGATCCCCACCCTCAGTGAAAGGTGAACTGGGTAGAGGCGGGGAGGAGGACACTGTTTTGTTAACAGCCCAGTTTGAATTGGGGTAAAAGGTGCCAGGAATGGGAGTATATTAAACTAGGTTCCTGGTTACCAGAAATATTAACGTGTTGTTCGTAGGAGCCTCCAGTCATCCTAGAAAAGTTCTTCATGATATGACCCTGACATGCATTCTACAGGGGCGGCAAAGTGTTTTTCTGAGCTGAAAGTGATTGCGTTGTTTGGTCAGATGGGATGGGATGCAGGTTTTGTGGGTGGGAAGGGGCACGCTTACCCCATCCGATCAGGAGGTAGGCCAGGAAGCACCTTCCGGGGGGGAGCACTGCCACCAGGAGGGTGTGGAGGTACAGCCCCTCCACCAGCAGCCAGAAGAAGTTGGCCATGATGCAGTACTGCAGGAAGACCAGGCTCAGCTTGCAGCCCACCTGGAAACCGCAAACAGAGAAGAGCATGACCTCACCCGGTAACAACAGCTCCAGTAGGCAGCGCCGCTCCAGGACACAGGGCACTTGGTATCTGTGCAAGGAAGGAGGAGACACCGGTGCCATCAGGACGGAAAGTGATTAACACAGTGGCCAGCGTGCTGGCCAGGAATGCCTGCTGGGAGCACCAGGCCCTTTGTATCCGCGGCTCCAGGGGCAGATCACTGCAGAGGCAACTGTGAACAGCCCTCCCTGAGACGAGCTTACTCACTGTTGCGGGCCAGGAGCTCACTTACTGCTGGAAGGTCTTAGACAGGCCGCACAGCTCCCTGGCCCTCCTGTTCTCGGCCCCTCCCCTCGGCTCCTCCACTTCCCCTTCTCTGACCTGCTTCACCACAGGAACCCCCGCAGTGGTCCTGCCAGCCAGCAAAGAAGAACCAGAAGAGCCAGCAGGAGGTCCCAGAGGCGAGGTGTGGGTGGCAGGGGCCCTGCAGCTGCCCAGGACTCTGGCCTCTGTCCCTTTGTGTGAACAGAGCACGAGTGCAGGTAGAGGATGGGGCACCCGCCAGTTGCCCTCACTAGCAGCTCAGGTGCGCAGTGCCTGGGAAGAGAAAACAATGGACCTACACCAGGCCCCCAGACTTTTCTTTTAAATTTTTGACAACTATGTAAGTTCTTCAATTGTAAAAAACTGGTTTTAATGTTGGGTAACTTAATAAAACATGAAAAAATAAAGGGGAAAACGATAAATCTAGCAAATAAAATATTTTCTGAGGAGATTTTAAAAGGATTTTCACTGGGAAAGAATTACATATTTTATAAAATAAATCTATTTTAATCTCTCAGACCTTCATCTAACTAAATGTACCAGGCATTTCAGCTTCATGAGCAACCACGAAACTGCTTTTAATCACTAAGCTTATATAAAGTGTGCTGAAAAATAGTATTTTCATTTCCATTCTTATTTCTATATTTATGTTCATATATATCTATAGACATATGTAGGTAGATATACACATGTACAGGCAGATATAGGTATATCTGATACATACATCAGATGGATACACCTATACATATTTGTGGGTGGATATACTTATATATATGGGTGGATATACTATATACATATAGCAGATGGCTATCCCTATACATATACATGGGTGAATATATTTTTACATATGGGTAGATATAGATGGGTGGATATACTTATATGTGTATATGGGTGGATATACTTATACTTTCATATGGTGGCCTTTCAATTTGGCCTCCAGGGTCCTGAGAGCCACTGAGCCCTGCAGGCTGCCCCTGACCTTCCCAGCACTCTGGATCTGCCTTGCCTTCCTCTGCTTTTTCTCTTTCCTAAGAACAGCAGGATAGGTGCTTCATTTTCTGAGGCACTGCACAGGTGAGAGTTACCCTTATTGTCCATCGTTGCCACCACAGCGAGCCGAGCGCCTGCAGGCGGATCTCGTGTGTCAACACCTGCTGAATGGACACTCAGATCCCAGCAAGTTCTACCCTGGGCATCAGGACAGAGCCTCTTACGCGGAAAGACACACATGATAACACAGCCATGAACACAGGAAAGTCGCAGTAAGTCCATTTGTGACTTATTGCCACTCATTTGAATAGTAAAGTGAAATAAATCAAGTTTTAAAATCTCTGGGTGGTGGGATTCTGGGAATTGGTGACCCATCTGGATGCAACGTGCCTTCCTTTGTCTCTCGGTAAAAGACTGCGTCTTAAACACAAGGAGTAAATTGCAGATGAACCAAGACACAAATGAACAATCTCAGAATAGAAACCTCTTAACTAAGACGGGAAATCTGAAATGAAAACAAGAGGTGCTAAAAGGATAGAAGGTAATTTTGGTTATATAAACTTTAAAAGCTTTTGGATGGCAAAAATACCATAAAAATACAATTGACAAATGATGAATTTGGAAACATATTTACAATGGAAATGACAAATGTTTAATTTTTATGATACCAATATTACAGATGAATGTGGTGTTTTAGAGTGCCGGAACAGCTTGTGGAAAGATGCCGGTTCTCAGCAGGTGCCCTGCCCCGGAGTGTGCATGAGAGTCACAGAGGCAGTGCCAACACCACCAGACAGGCAAAACGGTAAAACTAGTCAGGTCTTGGGCTCTGGTGTGATCGTACGTGCCACTGTCAGCTGTCTCAGCCTTTTGGAAGGCAAGCTAGCAAGATAGATTTACTACAATTTAAAAATACAGAGGCAGCTGGGTGCGGTGGCTCACACCTATAATCCCAGCACTTTGGGAGGCCAAGGTGGGTGGATCACTTGAGGTCAGGAGTTCAAGACCAGCCTGGCCAACACAGTGAAACCCCGTCTCTACTAAAAATACAAATAAAATAAAATGAAATAAAATTAGCTGGGTGTGGTGACGCCTGCCTGTGATCCCAGCTACTCAGGAGGCTGAGACATGAGAATAGCCTGAACCTGGGAGGTGGAGGTTGCAGTGAGCCGAGATCGTGCCACTGCACTCAGCCTGGACAACAGAGTAAGAGTCTGTGCCAAAAACAAAACAAACAAAACAAAACAAAACTAAAAACATGCAAACGCCCTTTGCAGTGGGCGGGAGGCCTCTTTATGCCGCCAGAATTCAGGGGTTGAAGCCCACCCGCTGTGGGAGTGTTAGTGGGTGGGGCCTTGTCACAGCGGTGGAGTCTCGCGATGGGATTAGTGCCCCTGTAAAGGGACCCCAGCAACATCCCTCGCCCCTTCCACCACGTGAGGACACCGAGAAGTCAGATCCGAATCTGGCGGTGCCTTGGTCTCAGGCCTCCAGAACTGAGAAGTAAATGTCTGCAACAGCAGCACACGAGGACGGAGACACCCTGGGACCTGGCAGCCTCACTGGCGAGTTCCGTCCGACAGAAATAAGAACACCTGTCCATAAGACACATGTCCGCTGATGCCCGCAGTGGCAAAAGAGAAAAATAAAGGGCAGAGCGGACCCCATACCGGGGGATGGGCTCCGTGGAGAATGCCACGCTACACGAGGGGCTGTGTGCCGCCTGAAAGCAGGTGCCGACCTGGTGGGGCCCTGGGACATCCTGCTGAAGGAGCAAAGAGGACGCAGAAGGAGTGTGCTGAAGATGAGTCCATTTTCTTTTAAATGGTAACAAAAACATCTCTGCATTTTTTCCCACGTGCCCATTCACCAAACAGGCACACTGTGAGGAAGGGAGGTTTTGGGGAATGACAAGGCCTCTGCGGACTTCATTTTCTACAGTGTGACCTTCACACCTCATTACACAGGCTCCAGAGCACTGCAGGAGGGGCCTCCAGGGCCAGCTGCCACCCACAGGGTTGATGTGAGGACCCCCAGCCGGGAGACCCACCAAGGCCCAGTGCCCAATCAGCAGCTGGTCCCTCCTCAGCCCCGTGGCCTTGTCGGGGAGCCTCTGCGTGAGCGTGTGAGTACGTGCACACGTGCATGTGAGGCAGGCAGGATTCAGCTTAGGAAGCCTAGGGGTGTGCTTCTGGGAGTCCCAGACCCTGGGGGAGCCTGCTGTGGCCAACAGTAAGAATAAAGGGCAGGTCTGCTCCATGTCCCGGGACAGCCCAGGGCCCCAGAGGAAACTGTGTCTCTGTCTAGGCCGTGTGGAAGGGGCCAAGAAGAGAACTTTTCATGTTCTTGGCTGATCCTAATGTCAGAAAAAGACCCTGCACCTATTTTGGCGGGGGCTGCCCCAGGTGTTCTGCTTGGGAGGATAATCTTCGTTTGGTGAAGTCAGTTGGGAACAAAAAATATACAAAAAAATGCAACTGGAAGGAAAGATATTTTCCTGTTCCTCATGCTGAGGTCTGACTGTATTTCTGGCTGACTTGTTTATTTAAAGCCTGAGCATTCTTTAGAGGAAGCAAGAGGGAAGACCCAGCTTGGCTCCTCTCTGCCTCAGGCATCTCCCCTCCCTCCTGTCCTCTGTCCCCTCCTCCTCTGTCGGTCACACGCTTTTCCCTTTGCCTCTGCTTTCCCCTCTCGGGTACTAGAGTCGCGGGGCATCTGGCATAAGGGGCAAAGCCGACTCCCTCTGTTCTCACAGAGCTTGACGCTGGGAACAGGCTCCGTGCTGCTGGGTGTCGTGGGGCCCCACCTGCACCTGGGCTTTGGATCCCGAGACTCCAGGCCACTTGTTGGGTTTCCCTCAGCCCAGTTTCCTCGTCTGTGAAATGGGGCAACAGCTCTTTTAAAGGCGAATGAGTGTTCACCCACAGTGTCCACAGAAACAGCCGGCATTTAGAGGAGGCTCTGTGCGGTGTGCGGGAGGCCAGGCCCTCCCAGTGGGGCAGCCACGCTGGCTCAAATCCACTCTGCCTCGGAGGTTCTGGGCACTCCTCTCGGGTTGAAGTGGTAGGGGAGAGTAGAGAGCTGCTGCTGCAGGCCAGCACCCAGTCCCAAGGGCCACCATTCTATGTCGCAGGTCCTCCAGGGTCGGCCGGGGTCTACTGAGGGTCTGTTGTGTGTCCTGAGGGTCTGTCGAGGGTCCTAAAGGTCTATCGAAGATTACTGCTTTCTATGTCTCGGGTCCTGAGGGTCTGTCATGGGTCATTGGTTTCTACATGGCAGGTCCGTTGAGGGTCTGTCGTGGGTCCTGAGAGTCAGTCATGGGTCCTAAGGGTCTGTCATGGGTCACTGCTTTCGATGTTATGGGTCCGTTGAGGGTCTGTCATGGGTCCCAGTGGTCCTCTGAGTGTCTGTCAAGTGTCTGTCGAGGGTGACTGCTTTCTTCATGAAGAGCTAAGGGCAGGAGGATCTGCAGAGTGAAGCCTGAAACCATCTTGGTGAGAGAGAATCTGACACTGTCCTCATACTTCTTATGGGCGTTGACCACCGTTATACATGTGGGGAGACCCTCTTCCCAGGCCAGGAACTCCAGGGGCCCAACTCCACCTGGGGACAGGGGCTTGCCAGGTGAAGAATCTTGTTTTTAATTTTGTTATCATAGCAAACCTGATTCACAGGCATCACGCACCAGCTTATCCCCAGAGGCACATTTCCTGCATGAAGACGACGAGGGGCTATGAAACAGCTGACGTCTGTGCGGTTATAAACGGCATTACTACCTTAAAACTAAGTTAATTCAAATCTGTGCCAGCAGACGGACCTATCCAAGTCTAGTGCTCCTGGTTCCTTCAGAAGAACCTTGGTAGCGAGGGTCTTGGGTGGAGAGTGAGGTACCAGGGGCATGAATCCTTCACAAAGATACTGAGCATGTGGAGTGCTCTGGGCCAGCAGGGATGTGCTTGGTAGAACGGCCTGCATGTAGGAGGCACTCAACAGCACTTGCTACGTTAAACTGACTTGATTAGGTGCTAGATAACCACCAATAACCACCACAAATACAGCCGAGGGGAAGGGCGTAGGTGGAGTGAAACCTCCTGTACTGCATCTGTAGGAACTAATAATTAAGATTATCCTCAGATCAAAGAGTTGGACCCAAGATATTCATAGACATGCAACTGGGTTCACAATCAGGTTTTGCACGGAATTTACCCATGACACAGATCAAGTTCTTCAGCAATCTGGAAGGAAGTTTTTACTACTCAGAATCTAAGAGATTCAGATAGAAAGCAACAGAGTTGTGTGTGTTCATCTGTACCAAGATTTCTCAACCCAGATGTGTATGAGGAAGGGTGTGCCTTTCCTCAGTCTAGCTCCATGGGGGTCAGAGCTCAGGGCCCTTTCACTTCCCAGCCCTGATGGTGCCTGGGAACCCCACCCTCCCTGCCTCAGTGCCATCCCCATGTCTCAGCACCAACTGGGCCTGCTCTGGCCCCAGCCTCTCTGCCAGACTCTCTGTTTCTCAGCCAGGGACCCTGCACCAGCACAGAGACATCCTCATCGTGAGAAGGGGGAACAGAGACAAAGGGACAAGAGAGTGGGACCCTGTGGTGGGGACAGCCTTACCCAGGAGGACGGCTGGTTGGGACAGTGCAACGTGCCTGAACTGGAGTAGAGAACGTCGTCCTTGACCAGCACTGAGATGGCTCTCAGGATGAAGGACAGGAATAGGTTCAGATGGATGTAATTCCTGGTACAGTGCAGCTTCCTGAGGTGGGGCAGTGGGGGAGAGAGGAATTGGTGGGGGAAGGGGAGGGAGGGAGAGAGAACCAGACAGAGATGAGAAACTCATACTATGATCAGAGAAGCACAGAAAAATAAAAGAGTTGAGGGCATGAAGCAGATTTCACCATGAATGGCAACTGCAATTTGCTGTGGCAGAGAAAAATGAAAAAGCTCTGTTAAGAATTTTTTTGAGATAATAAAAGTGGATGAGATGAAGAAATGTTTTTAGCAAATACATATTGAATTTGATAACAAGTTTCCTATCAACAATTAAAAACTGTTAAAATCCCAACAAAGGAGGTCAGTGTAAATGGTGGTGTAGGGACCATTCAAGAAACAACAACAACAACAACAAAGATACTCAAAGGCTTATGGCAACCAAGGCTTATGGCAACCAAGTGAACCCTTAGCCGGGGGGGAAAGGCCCTGAACAGGCAGAGAGCATGCTGTATTTAGTTCACCTTTTGTCCACCCCACCCCAACATGGTGGTCATTTTGAAGACAGAAGCCCATGTTACTATTGTGGGTACTTGGTCCTGGAGGAGTTTCATAAACTCAAGGAATTGTGTTTGTTTTGACCTTTCTGTGGGTTCTGGACAAAAGACTCGGAATCCTCAGGCTGAGAAGTGGTTTTGCAGACATGCTGGAAGCTGAACGAATAAGCTCCTGCCACCTCAGGAAATACTTGGCAGTGGAAGCAAAAAACAGGCCCTCTGATAGCCTGAGAGGAAAAGCTGGGGAGTGAGAATCTTGGAGAATAAGGGCTTCAAGAAGTTCTCACATGAAGTGGGGAACCTAGAAATCCAGGTGCACGTTCAGGGCAGAAAGGACCAGAGAATCCCACAAGCTATTATCTCAGGCTGCTGCTCTTTAGGCTCAGCACCAACTGGGCCAAGCAGGTGGCGAGGGCTAAGGCAGAGCTGCAAACAGGCTGGCTAAGCACTGAAGGCGTGCTCCCAACACAGAGCCAGCCTGCAAAGGCCTAGAGAGGGCACTTTTTCTTTTCTTTCAGTTTTTTATCTCTTTGACTCCAGGTGTGTGTGGAAATCTCTGTCAAATAACTAGCTGATGACTGAGCTAAAAGTACATAAAGTCTTCAGAGACCACTAAAGACCAAGAGTCTTTATAAAAATAGCTTAGAAAACCCCTAAATAAACAACTACAACCTGCAGCAAGAAACAACAAATCCTAGAGGGGGGAGAATGTGATTCCAGAGTCATCACATCAGAATATTCAAAATGCCCAGTTTCAACAAAAAATATAAAGCAAAAAAAAAAAAAAAAAAAAAAAAAAGAGAGAGAGAGAGAGAAAATATGGCCCATTTATAGGAGAAAAAAATGAATCAACAAAAATTATCCCTGAGGCATCACATGAAATAGATTTATCTTAAGTTTCTGACTTAAGGTCGTAGGCAACAACTTTAAATAAAGTGTCTTAAATATGCTTAAAAAGCAAAAACAAACAAACAAACAAACTCACAAAAAAACCACCAAAACCCCCCAAAAAAAACAATAACCAAAAAAACAAAACAAAACAAAACCTAAAACAAAAAATCATCGAAAAATAAAGGAAACTATGAGAACAATGTCTTAACACATAGACAATATTGATAAAAGCGACAGAAATTACAAAAAGTAACCATGTAGAAATTTTGGAGCTGAAATGCACAACTGAACTAAAAGATTCACTGGGGGAGGCCAAAGCAGTTTTTTTTTCTTTTTTTTCTTTTTTTTGAGACAAAATCTCATTCTGTCACCCAAGCTGGAGTGCAATGGTGCAATCTTGGCTCACTGTAACCTCTGCCTCCCTGATTCAAGTGATTCTCCTGCCTCAGCCTTCTGAGTAGCAGGGATTACAGGCACGTGCTACCACGCCCAGCTAATTTTGTATTTTTAGTAGAGATGGGGTTTCACAATATTGGCTAGGCTCAAACCTCTGACCATATGTGATCCACCTGCCTTGATCTCCCAAAGTGCTGGGATTACAGGCGTGAGCCACCGCACCCGGTCTGGATTTGAGCAGGCAAAATAAGTCATCTGTGAACTTGCAGTGAGGTCAAATGAAATTATCCAGTCTGAGGAGCAGAAAGAAAACAAAGAATGAAGGAAAACGAGGAGAGCCCAAGAGCCTAAGAGATTTGTGGAATTCCATCAAGTGCACCAGCACACGCATCGGGGAGTGCCAAAATGACGATCCTGAAGTCATGCGGAATTACGAGGGATCCTGAACCACCAAAACAATCTTAAAAAGAACAAAGCTGAAGAACTCACCGTCTCAATTTCAAACTTACTACAGACTACCAAATAGTGTGGCACTGCATATAGATCAACGGTATAGAACTGCGAGTCCAGAACAAACCTACACAACTACGGCCATTTGATTTTTGACAAGGGTGCCAAGGACATTCAATGGGGAAAGAATAGTCTTTTCAACGATTGGTGCTGTGATGACTAGATGTCCATATGTAAAATCATACAGCTGGACCCCTACCTCACAGCATATTAAAAATTACTCAGAATGAATCAATGGCCTAAACATAAGAGCTAAAACCATAAAACTCTTCTGAAAAAACATAGGAGCAAATATTCATGACCTTTGGATTTCCTGTGGACTTGTGGTGTCAGCCACAAGTTTATTAGGCTCTATTGGATTTCTTACGTTCTTATGCATGATACCAAAAGCACAGCAAGAAAACAACAGAAAAAGTGGACTTCATCAACATTGAAAACTTTCACGTATTAAAGGACATTACTAAGAGAGTTCAAAGAAAACCTACAGAATGGGAGAAAATGTCTAGAAATTATATATCTGATAAGGATTAGTATCCAAAATACACAAAGAACTCTTACAACTCAACAACCAAAACCCAATTAGAAAATACGCAAAAACTCGACTATTGATTTCTCCAAAGAAGAGATACAAATGGTCAATAAGCACATAAAACCATAATGTGACATCACTGCATACCACTAGGATGGCAATAGTAATAATAATAATAAATTAAGAAAACAAAATAAAAAGTATTGGATGGGTGTGAAGAAACTGGCACCCTCATATATTGCTAGTGGAAATGTAAAATGGTACAGTCGTTGTGGAAAGCAGTTGGGTGGTTTCTCAACACAGAATTACAATATGTCCCAGAATTTCACTTGTAGGTATACACCCCAAAGAGTTGGAAACAAGTATTCAAACAAAACATGTACATGAATGTTCACAGCAGCTCTATTCACAACAGGCAAATGGTGGAACAGTTCAAATGTCCGTGAGCAGATGAATGGATACACAAAACGTGGCATATCCACACAACTAAATACTATTCAACCATAAAGAGGCTTGGAGTACTGACGTGGATGGAACTTGGAAACATTATGCTAAGTAAAGACACCAGTCACAAAAGGCCACATACTGTATGATGCATCCAGAGGAGGCAATTCCAGAGAGAAGGCAGATTCTGGTTTCCAGGAGCTGGGGGGGATGGGGAGTGACCACCTAATGTGTAGGAGGCTTCCTTTTGGGACAACAGGAAGTTCAGGAACTAGATAATGGTGATAGTTACACAACACTGTGAAGGTGCTTAATGCCAAGGAATTGTGTACCTTAAGATGGCACAAATGGTAAATTTTGTGTTATGGGTATTTTACCACAAATTTTGAAAATCCACCCTAACCCTCAAATTTTTAAACAATTATGGCCAGCTGTAAAACAATTTGGATTCTTGCATAAAAAAGAAAAATAATTTTTATCCAAAAGGATGTTAAATTTTTATTTCATTTATGGAAATTTTGTTAGAGAAATATAAAGAACAGACTAAGAAAGATATTTTACAAAAAGTGAAAATTTTCAATTAAGCCAAACTATTGCCCACAGAGTACAAGCCCTTTCTAACATTATTAAAGATCCTGGGCCAGGCGCGGTGACTCATGCCTGTAATCCCAGCACTTTGGGGGGCTGAGGCACGTGGATCACCTGAAGTCAGGAGTTCAAGACCAGCCTGATCAACATGGTGAAACCTTGTCTCTACTAAAAATACAAAAATTAGCCTGGCTTGGTGGTGGGTGCCTGTAATTCCAGCTACTTGGGAGGCTGAGGCAGAAGAATCGCTTGAACCCAGGAGGCAGAGGTTGAGACTGAACCCAGGCGCTTGAACTCAGGAGCCAAGATTGCGCCATTGTGCTCCAGCCTGGGCAACATGAGCGAAACTTTGTCTCAAAAAAAAAAAAAAAAATTATAAAGTATCCTTTAATTTACAACTTGAAAACTTGCAAGTACTTCTCTTTGGTTTTTAATGAGTTGTGTGGTTAAGAGACACTCACTGGACAATTAATATTTTGAATTCTTTAATTTTAGAGGAATTCCAAATTTATAAACAAATGTCAATTGATGGCCTAAAAATTAGAAACTATGGTGTAAATATTTTGTCATAGTTTCCATTTGTCAAAGAATTCAGTTATATATGAAAAAACCAGTTTCTATTATGACAGACACTGCTCCAGCGATGGCAGGTCAAAAATCTGAATTTACTGCAATTCATTTGGAATTTAAAACAAGGGACAGATATTTCCATTATTGCTTCATTCCACTGTATAATACTGTTGAAAGTATTTGTGTTCCATTTTATGAAGCAGACTCTAGAAAAACCATGAAGAATGTAGTTGGTAAAATCTTTCAATATTTATGTGCAAAAGGTTTGAATCGCTGAGCATTTGCACAACAGCTGAAAGAAACGAGACAATGAACTTAATGATCTTTGCCAACGCTTGGGTAAGTCATGGAAGAATTTTACAATATTCACTCTACTGGTAACTCCAAGTCAAGATTTTTCTCAAACAATAAGTGCTTCCCAAATATCCAATTATCAAAGGCAAAATGACAATATAATTTATGTTTTCTCACTGCTATCCTGTTGATTTTGAAACCTTGAAGAAAGGAGAGCTCATTTGTGACATAGCTAGGTATGAAAAGGTATGTGGAAATAAAAACTTTCCATAATATAAATCAGAACTAGTGATTTAATATTTTTCTAACATGAATAAATATGCAGAATATTTTAATTACAATCAAGAGAACCATTTAAACTGGCAGAAAAATACCATATACATTTGAGAAACACTTTTTCTAATCAATGAATTTAGAGTTGTATGCCAATATATGCATTGCACTTTGGAATTTGACATTAGTTACACTGAGCTGATACAAGGGTAAGCTTATTTAGCTTGAGAAGACATAATTTGCAAACAAAGGTGCTTTTGCTTCAAAGTTAAATCAACTCTTTCTAAAAATGGAGACCTAGTTTTGTTAATGTGGATATGAATAGTAAAGGGAAATGACTCCTGGTACCCTAGTGACTTGCTGGAGAGCTTTTACATATGTTTGGACAGCTAGGTATGTTTGAACAACTTTTTCTTTTTCTTTTTTTGATACAGAGTCTCGCTGTGTCGCCTAGGCTGGAGTGCAGTGGCGAGATCTCGGCTCACTGCAAGCTCCGCCTCCCGGGTTCATGCCATTCTTCTGCCTCAGCCTCCTGAGTAGCTGGGACTACAGGCGCCCGCCACCGCACCCGGCTAATTTTTTTTTTTTTGTATTTTTAGTAGAGACGGGGTTTCATCATGTTAGCCAGGATGATCTTGATCTCCTGACCTTGTGATCTGCCCGCCTCAGCCTCCCAGAGTGCTGGGATTACAGGCGTGAGCCACCGCGCCCGGCCTGAACAACTTTTTCAACTGTAAATTTTAAAACTGTAAAGGCAGGTCAAGTATTTCCAATACAAACCAGTGACCAAATTGAACTACGCTGTGTAACTACAAACTGGATTTTGAAGACTTACTCTGAACACAAGAATGTAAATAGCTCATTAATATTGTTTTATATTGATTACATATTGAAGTAATAGTTTGGATCTAACAACTTTAATAAAATGTATTATTAAAGTTAATTTCACTGGTTTCTTTTTATTTTTAAAAGAAAATGTTAAAATGAAGCTACTAGAACACTTACAATTATGCTAGTGGCTTGCGTTATGTTTCTGTTGGACACTGCTGATCCCGACAGCTATGGGATTGTGCTTTTTCAGCTCTCTCTTTGGGCTGGCACCCACCAAACTCCTCCACAGCCAGCACGCACTCAGTTTAGCCCTTCCCGATGTCCTGCACAGCTCCAGGGGCTTTCTCTAGTTCTTCCACAAACCTCTGCTGGGTCCACTTGTTCAAGGTATGGAGGACCCTTCTCTCCCACTCAAAAGATTCCTCATTCTTAGCCTTCAGTTTCTTGAGCCTTATTTTTATTTTTTCTATCAACACGCCACCCCCGTTCCTGCACCCTTGGTGGACGCTGGGCTTCTCTGTTCCTCTGCCAAGCACACACTACCAAAAAACTGTCTCTCTTGGGATTCTCTTCTTCCAGCAAGACCCTCATCAAATGTCAACATGAACCTTTCTTGAGGCTTAACTTTATGTGACATCTTGCTTTTCTAAAAAGTATTCAGAACATTTTGTTTATAACTCTCTTAGAACACTTAAATTCTGCTTCAGAGAAGACTTAATTGGAACACACCCCAAAGAGGATCTCCACTTGTGGCCGTGAAGGAGAATCCCTCAGGAAAGGATCAGGGTGACCCTAAAAAGCTGCCCAAAGGCTTTGGGGAGCAGCCGCAGCCACGGGGACCAACGGGCTGGCCTCTGGGGAGAAGGCAATGGCACTGTGGAGGCTCTCCAGGGCCTCTGCGGGTGTCTGCTGGTTTAGCTCTCTGGTACGGAAAGTGTTCAGAAAGGACAAGCCCAGAGCCAGGGCTAGAATGTGGGCAGCCTCACCCGCCGGAGTAGAAATGGGAGATAAGGGTTGTTGGGTGACCCTCGGGGAGCAACGATTCCGCAGGAAAGGAAATAGAGGCTGCATCCAAATCCTTTTGGTGTCTGAGATGGTTGTGTGTTGGGTGAGGGGCTGAGAAATAAAGCAGAAAGCAGTGGCCAAGGCTGAGTACTTGGGGGAAATGCCTGCAGCCTCACGGGTACTGGGCGGCAAGCGGCAGGATTCAGGGCCTGAGGGAGGTGGGGTTCCCAGGCCTTCATGGGGGAGTCCCAAATAGCTGTGGCCCAGAGTGACGACAAACCAGAGAGCACCCGGCTGCTTGAAGCCTGAAATGCAGCCCTAAACCCAGCGCCAAACCCACGTGGCCCCGATAGCCCAGGCTGGTCTGCCCTTCCTACCATGAAAAATTCAAATCCGCTGCAGTAAGATAATCACCTGAAGCCTCTGCAGTTTAAGTATTTGCAATTTCAGTAACAATTACTAGCTATGCCAGAAACAGGACTAAGTAATCAAAAGCCAAGTTAAAAAGAAAAACACTGGCTGGGCACAGTGGCTCATGCGTGCAATCCTAGCACTTTGGGAGGCTGAGGTGGGTTGATCACTTGAGATCAGGAGCTCGAGACCAACCTGGCCAACAAGGTGAAACCCTGTCTCCACTAAAAGTACAAAAATCAGCTGGGCATGGTGGTGCACGCCTGTGATCCCAGCTACTTGGGAGACAGAGGCAGGAGGATCGCTTGAACCGGGGAGGTAGAGGTTGCAGCGAGCAGAGATCACACCACTGCACTCCAGCCTGGGTGACAGAGACAGACTCCGTCTCAAAACACACACACACACACACACACACACACACACACACACACACACCCAACAAAAACAAAAGCAGACAATAGAGATTCAGAGGTTAGTGTTTTAAGACATGGGACTATAAAATTAACATATTTAAGAAAACAGATAAAGAGATGGAGAATTTTATTAAATAATAAAATTAAGACAATCAAATAGAAAATTTAAAACTTAACCTTGAAATTAAGAGTTAAATAGAGAGGACTAACATTAATGTAACACAGCAGATGGGAGTACTATGAATTGGATCAGTAGTATGTCTAGATTAAAGTAGAAACCAAAAATATGAAAAAAATAGTAAGATAATACATGGGAAATGGAGTTTTAGGAAGAGAGGAGAATGAGGAAGGAGCACTATTTGAAGAGATGCTAGCCACAAAGTTTTTTGAAACTGATAAAAGACAATAACAGATTAAAGGAACTCTATAAACCCCAAGAAGGAGAAACACAAAGAAAACCACCTTAAGTCCTATGAAAGTGTAACTGCTAAAAACCGAAAAAAGTCTTCAAAGCTTCAGAGAAAAAAAGACACACTGCCTCAAAGGAACAATGCTGCACTGGCAGCTGACTTTTCAGAAGAGGTCACGACGTACATCTTTAATGTGGTGAAAGAAAATAACTGCCAACAGAATTCAATCCTCCCTGAAATAGCCTCAAAAATGAAGGCAAAATTAAAATGATTTCAAGCAACCAAAACTCATAAGAATTCACTGCTGGTGGGACTGTGCTGAGAGAAACACTACAGGGAAATCTTCCTGCGGTAGGAAAATGATCCCAGATGGAAATACGAAAGGCAGGAGAATGAAGAGCACCAGAAAGAAATGTTGGGGGAATGCTAAGTAAATGCGACTTTTAACACAATAGCAATAGTATTTATATATGGAATTAAAATACATGGCAAAAACATAAAACATCTGAGAGGTAAATGGAGTTAAAAGGTTGTAAAATTCTTGAATTGACAGGAAAGTGGTAAAAGTAGTTACTGGAGGTTAACTCATGAGAAAAGGATGCCTATTGTGAATGTGGGGTGACAACTAGAAGAATAACAACAATCCAAAAGGGGAGAAGAAAACTGGAATAATAAAAATACTTGATCAATTCAAAAGAAACAAGAATATGTGCAAAACCAACAAAGAATAGCTGGGACAATTAGAAAGCAAATAAATGAAAGGTAGATTAGAACTCAGAGTTGTCATAAGTAGACTGTGTGTATGAAAATGCTGCATTTAAAAATAAAGATTGGAGACAAAAAGCAAATTCCAAGTAAGTGGAACTTACAAAATATATACCTTTAATATAAAACATAGGGAAGTAGAAAATAAAAGCACATAAAACCATATACTTGAAAACACAAAATAAAGCTAATATAATGATCTTAAATATCAGACAAAGCAGATTTTTTAAGGTAGGGGACATTACTACACATTGGCAGTTTAAACTGATATACTCCTAATGACACAGCCTTAAAATATAGATGGTAAACAGTGAAAGAATTAAAAGGACAAATAGACAAGCCCACAATTACAGTTGGAGATTTTAATACATGTCTTTCAGTACTGGCAGAAAAATATATGTCTTTCAGTTTTGGTAGAAAAAGCAGTTAAAACAATCAGTAAAGGTTTGGAATAATTAAATAACATTTAAAAAGGGTGTGAATGATATATGTAGCATATATCCAAGAACTGCATAATTTACATTATTTTCAAATGAAAATGAAACTTTTACCAAAACAGATGGCACGCCAGATCAAAAAGCAAGCCTCAACGAACTTCAGAGGACTGAAAGTTGGTTCTTGGAAACCATTGATAAAGTTGCTAACACTTTATTTAGTAAGACTCATCAAGATAAAAAGAAAGAAAACACAAATTGACAATACCAGGACTGAAGGAGCAGAGATCTATATAGATCTTACATACATTAAAAATGTAACAGAACATTGAAAACATTGATGAAATGGGCACATTCCTTCAAAAGCACAACTTAGCAGAACTAACATACAAAGAAACAAAGACTCTGAATAGTCCTATATCTGGTTTAGAAATTTTGAACAACCAAATAAAACCTTCTCACAAAAAAACTCTCTGCCCTGTTGGCTCTTCTGTTGACTTCTTCCAAACATTTAAAGAAGATATAACATCTTATCTAACCTAAACTACTCCAAAAAATAGAAAAGAGAAAACACTTTCCTCTTCACTTTATGGGCCAACACCTAACCTTACCAGATTGACTCATGGGAAAGGAACACAATAGATCAATTTCATGAATGTAGATGCGAAAATTCTCAGCAAAATATTAGCAAACTGAGTTCAGCTATATATTAAAAACATAATATATCAAAACCACATAGGGTTAATTTAGGAATGAGAAGTGGATTTAACACTAGAAAATCTATTCATGTAATATTTCAAATTAAATGAACAAATGATAAAAACCATATGTAGATACATAAAAATCATGATAAAATTCAAAAGCCATTCATGATCAAACACTCTCAGAAAACTAGGAATTAAGAGGAACTTTCTTAATTTGGTAAAAGGTATCTTCAAAATATCTACAGCAAACATTATGCTTATAGGGAAGTATGGAAAGCTTTCACTCTGAGTTCAGAAATAAGAAAATGTTTGCTATCACCACTTCTATTCAACATTGTACTTCACAAACAGCAGGAATTACACATAGAAAAATCCAAGTGAATTTATGGAATAATTAAAGAATTCATAAAGGAATTTAGCAAGGTTGCTGAAGCAAGAGTTTTTTTTTTTTCCTTCTGAGACAGTCTTACTCTGTCACCCAGACTGGTCTCAAATTCCTAGGCTCAAGCAATCCTCCTGCCTTGGCCCAAAGTGCTGGGATTATAGGCATGAGCCACTGTACCTAGCCTTTGAAGCAAGATTAATATACTAAGATCAATTCTTTTTCAAGAAACTATTAGAAATGGAATTTAACAAAATATTTATAATAGCATAAACAAATACCTAGGAATGACTATTAAATTATGTATAAGACTTCCACTCAGAAAATCATAAAGCACTGAGAGAAATTAAAGAAAACCAAAACAAATGGAAGGATCTACTATGATCACAGGTTGGATGATTCAAAATTAGAATGATGTCCTGTCTATCCAAGCTGATCTACAGATACAATGCAATACCAGGTGAAATTGAAATAGAATTTTTGTTTGTTTGTTTGTTTGTTTTTTTGAAAGTGTCTTGCTCTGTTGCCCAGGCTGGAGTGCAGTGGTGTGATCATGGCTCACTGCAGCCTCAACCTGGGCTCAAGTGCCCACCATGGCCAGCTAATTTTAAATACTGTTGTAGAGACTGTAGAGACGGGGTCTCTCTATGTTGTCCTGGCTTGTCTTGAACTCCTGAACACAAGCAATCATCCTGCCTTGGCCTCCCAAAGTGCTGGGATCGCAGGCGTGAGCCACTGCATCCAGCCTGATTTTGCAAAAAGGCAATTGACATTACAAGTTCATTTTTAAGAGTTGATTTTTAAAATACACATGTAAGTACAAATGCCCAAGCTCTTCCTAATTAAAAAAAAAAAAAAAAGTTGATGGACTCGGACTTGTAGGAATAAAGACTTATTAAAGGCAGGGAAATTATAATAAACAGAAACAGTGCAATGGTAGAAGGTCGAAGGAGCAGAACTGGGACTCGAGGCCCCTACACATGCCACTGCCTGCTCTGTGAAGAGAAGCATTGCAGGCCACAGAAGCTCCTTCCTGTATTTACTCCTGGACAATGGGATACACATGCTGAAAGCCCTAAAGAAACTTCACCCTGCTTCACACCATAGTAGAAATAAATCCCAGGTGAATTATGGACAGAAACATGAAAAGTTAAAATAATAACATCTTTAGATGATAAAAAAAAAAAAAAAAAGAACATGGCAAAGATTTCTTAAGACGACTCAAGAAACAATGACATAAAGAAACAAATGTTAAATGAGCTCCATTAACATTAAGAGCTTCTGTTTATCCAAAGACCATGAAGAGAGCTTAAACCCAATCACAGAGCCGGAGACAAAATCCATAATACATAAGGCTCTAAGACTCCTAAACATCGACTTAAATAGAGTCCAAATAGGGAGAGACCAAATAGAAAAATAAGCAAACTCATTTTGAAATGGTACTTCAAAAAAAGCAAGATTTTGAAATGTATGAACTCATTTTCCACCAGGGAAATCAGAGAAATGTAAATTAAAACACCATTCTGTGTTATTATAGACCCACAAGAATGGCTGAAGGCTTAAAAATGGACAATACCAAATGGAGACAAGGGTGTGGTGCAAATGGAAGCCTCTTGCACTGTTGGTGGGTGTGTACACTGGTAACTACTTTGGAAATTACTTGGCAGCATTCATTTCTTTTTTATAAATGTATTTATTTTTAGTGGACACATGGTAACTGTACATATTTATGGGGTATACTTTGATGCTTTGATACATATCTGTGTGGTATAATGATCCCATCAGGCTATTAGCATATCTACTGGCAGTGTTTAGGAAGACTGACTCTATGTATAGCCTATGACCAGTAAATATAAAATAAACACAAATGTAAATATAAATGGTGTACATATACACACACATACCTAAAGTAACATGTGCATCTGTGCATGAGGTGATGACTAAGAATATAATAGCAGCATTATTTGTTATGCCTCAAACTGAGTAACCCATATGTCCATGAACAGTTGATTGGATAAATACATTTTTTTTTGAGTGGAATACTATATAGCAAGAAAATAAAACATGGTAACTACATGTAACAACATGGATGAACTTCCTTGCAAAATGCTGAGTGAAAGAATCCAGAGACCAGGAGTTCCTTTCGCATGATTCCGAGGTAACGTTTTCAAAAAGAGAGAAAAGTTGTCTCTGGTGCCAGAACTGTGAAAAACGACTGCTTTTCAGAAGGGAGGTGGGGTGGACACAGGGTGGCTGCTGGGTCCCTGGTGAGAGTCATGTCCCACATCTTAATCTGGTGCTGTGTTCGCTTGGTTAACATGTGTTCTGAATGTGTACTGCATTAGCAAATGTTTATTTTAGCATATGTAACACTGCCACAGAGCCTTAGTAAGCAAAGAATTGTAAACATGCTCTGAATTTTCTCTGTCTCTTGGGAGCAATTCCAAAGCTGCATGGCTACTGCACCAGGCTCATGCACCTGTGCTGCTCCCTCTGGCTTCTTTCCTCAACGCCCTTTCCTCAGAAGGCAAATGTCCCCCACCAGTGCCATTTTGCTTCCCACTGATTATCTCATTGGCTGGGTTTATCTCTCCAAATCACCTTTTCCCCTCTCTTATTTTCTTTTTCTCTTTCCCTCTCTCTCCTACCTTATGTGTTTCTGTGGAGTGGGGTTGGCACTCACAGCCGTCGCTCAGAGATGAGCACGCTTTTGGTCCAGTTAGCAAGCCATCCAAACACACGTTTGCTGGGTTTCTCAGTGATATTCTTCATTACTCACTGTTCATTTTAAATTTTCACTTCCATGTATGGATCTGCCAATGGGCAATGGAGGTAGCGGAAAGTGTGGCTTCCGGAAAGCGGGAGGACAGGAGTCTGCTTATTAGCAATGGTGGGAAAGGATTTTGGTGGCCACGTCCATCTGACAGAGACAGAGGTGCAGGCTGCAGTGATGAGAGCCTGGGTTGAAATCAGGGCTCTGCATGCACCAGCTCAGCAACCTGCAATGTCCAGTGACCTTCCTGGGGCTGCACTCTCCACCCGGAGAAACTGGGTCAGTGTCAGTACTTACCTGATGATGTTAACATCTGTAAAGTACTTGGCACAGTGCATGTTAGCAGTTACAGCTGTACCTCGGTGTCCACAGGGGATTGGGTCCAATCCCCCTCCCCCAACCTTGCCCCCCTTACCCCATGCCAAAATCCATGAATGTGCAAATCCCACATTTGGCCCTTCAGGACCCACGGATACATGAAGCTGGCCCTCCGTATCTGTGGCTTCTCATCCTGAGAATAGGCTGTATTTCTGATCTGTGGTTGAATCCGTCGATACAGAGGGCTGACCGTATTGAAAAACATTCTCAGAGAAGTGGACCATGCAGTTCAAACCCATGTTGTTTGAGAAGCAACTGTGCTGTGGTCCCTGCTGGACTGACATGGACTGGAGCCGTCTCTGTCAGTCCCTGGGTCATAGGGGCAGCTGTCACCATAGGATGACTCCTCCACAAAGCTGGTCATGTATTTGTTGTGAGAGTCAACGCTGCACTTTGGGACGTGTTCTAAGAAATAAGTAGCTCCATTTCCCGTGTATAAAATAAGAACATGGCTACTGAAGGCTTTCTTGGCTTATGGGGCTATTTTGGAGAAGAAATGTTCAATGCCTGCAAAGCATTCTGCTTCCTGGGTATAATTACTGAGACAATGGAGCACGTTATTTTTATAATTCGGACTTTAGAATCGACAGACTCTCACAGCTCTCAAGAAGTGGCACTGGACCCTGCTTCTGACAGAAGGACGTGGGATGAGCCCCAAGTCGAGAGATGCACACCAGCTCTGGATGCTTTTTCTGGCAAATATCACACACGTGGCCACCAGCAGAATGACATCCAACATAGACATGCACTTTTTTCAGCTCAGAAGTTCCACAGGCAGGTGACTAACGATGCCCACAGATGGAGGAGTGTGTTCTGTGCCCTAAAGGATCAGTGTTCATAGGCGGGATAATTCCCAACGCTCTTGGGTTGCCTAATTAAATATGTCACACTGTACATATGTGAAGGAAATGGATGTGTGTAAAAAATAAGGATTGTTCAATATAGGGAAATAAGATAAAATTTTCAGATTTAATTACCCTGGGTCAGCTTACCTCCTTAAAGTTTTCCTCTCTTTCTTCTCTTTAGCAACTTGAAAATTTAAACATATATAGTAAAATATCATACTCTATAAAATATAGAGTATAAAAGAACAAATATTAATATTGTACCAGCTTTTAAAAATAATTAGAATATGATAGGCCTTCCTCACACTTTTCAAAGTGCAGCCCTGTATTAAAGGTAGACTTATTCTTTCTGAGAATTGCCAACCATAGTTGAGATGCCTGAACAATAAAAAACATAACTCAATTACATTTGCTGGGTTTCTTAGCTGGATTCTCAACCACTCCTAACTTGTTTATTTTACTTCCAAGTATGGATCTCCTAATGGACTGTTGTTAGGGTCTAGAAACATTCCATTTGTTATATCTTTGATTTTATCTGACATTCTGGCAAACATTTGGATTACATTTTAGCAAAGAGAAATAAAATATGTAGTGGTTGATACATAGAGTAAGCTGAACAGCCTTCATTTTATTTAGTGCTAATGATATGTAAGGCAGATTTAATCCTAATTCACCAATGAGCTCTTCCTATAGAGAAACTACTGTTCTGGGACCAAACCCTCTACCCCCAACTCAAATCAAACAATGATTTGATTGGTCAAATCATCTGTACAATGTCATCATTAGTTACCAAGAGATCCCTAAAGATGCAGGTGGGCAGAGGCCATCTCACCTCACTGCCAGGGAAGAGTGGGTAGCACTTAATAAGCCCTCATCACAGCCTCACGTGCCATGCTAAGCCCTTCACATCCACCCACACATCAAGTTCTCACAACAGCCTTCTGAAGGGGGCTTCTTAGTCTCCACATGTTACAGAAGCACAGACAGGTTAAGTACTTTGTTCGAGGTCACACAGCTGCTAAGAGACAGACCCAAGATTTGAACCCAGACAGTCTCCACCTTCATGCTCTTAAACACATCGTAGCATCTCTAATAGAGCACCTACAGCCAAAACACAGGAGCTTTTGGATGGCAAGGGTGAGATCATGTTTCTTCTGTGTTTTCCATGCATTTGCATAATGGCTAAGTATTTAATAAATGATAGCTGAGCTGAATTCCTATCCAAGATCAGCATTATCTCTTTACATAATAAATGCAGAGTATTTAAATAAAATGTAAATGTTAACATCATATATCATGCCAGCATTCTCCAAGGGAGTCTTATTGGCTTAGCACACAGAGGGCTCCAGGCTGGGTGGCGCCTAGAAGCCCTAAATGGAAACTGCTTATCTTGTATTCTTTGCAGAATTACTAATTTCTGCTCCTTACCTGAAGAGGCACAGAATTATGCTTCCTGTTGCAAGAGACATCAGAGAGACACTGTAGCCCAGGGTATAAATGGCCTTCACCAGAATATAAAACGTGATCTACAAAGAAAGAAAATGGATCTGTAAGCTGAGGGTGACCAGCAGCACCAGACAATAGGAACGGTTCCAACATCCAGCCCTGTGCTCTGGCCGTGAAGGACTCTTGCCTGCCTGGAAGGCATGAGACAGTCTCACTTTATAATTCCACCTCCATTTTGAACCAAAAAATGACCCCCACCACTCAGAACCTCTACTTTTTTCTTATAATTCATCATGAATGACTTTGGATGGTTCCCGTAAAGCACCTCTGTCTGAAGGGAACATGACCCGCCACCATCAGGGAAAGCAAAGGAAGCGCTGAGCTAAGTTCAGAAAGAGAGCTCAGTCTGTCCCTGAGGCAGCACATCCAGCTTTCTGACACTTCTGGATGAGCTCAAGTGGACACACAGGTCTGAGTATATTAAACACTATGACCTACAGGCACAGGGTGTGGTGCTCCAGACAGAGGTACTTGTCTAAGCCAGAGCCAGTTGCTGAGTTGCAGTATCTTGGGAATTTTATTTCCTTAACATTTCTTGGTTTAGCAAGGTTCATGGCTTGATACTTTTAATCTCCACGAAATCATCAGGCACAGGAGGGATTCATGATCATCACTGTGGCAGAATCACTGGGAGTTCTATGACAACAGGGAATCCTACACAAAAAGAACTGGGTCCTCTAGAAGGAAAACCAGTGCTGGTCATGATAAAACCAGCAACACCTGCAGGGCATCGTCATAGCTCGCCACTCCCAAAGGCTGCTTCCTGGTCTGCATTTTCTTGATAAAGCTAATTCCTATAAAATAAAGAGGGAAACAATCCACGTGTGCTTACATGATGAATTTTATTTTTGCCAAGAGGTCCTAAGTCCGTATAAGTACAACCGAACCTCACTGCTATTTTACAATACAAAATTCAAGGCTCAAATTTTGTATTGTAACTCAAAAAGTTATGCTCTTGTTTATTAGTTTGGCTCTTAATTATAACTTTGCTGTTTAATCATTATTTAGAATGTATTAACCCATTTACTTTGCATTACAGGAATCTCTTCTTGGGAACCTCGGCCCTGCTTACTTAGGACAGCTCAGAAAAGAGCACAGAGTAGTCCTGGCCAGATCCCTCTTGCTTGCTATTCCTCATCCTTCCTGACTCCACTCATGAGAAGATGTCATTAACCACTACCCTTACCTCACCTAACCACCACTCTCAACTTGCCTAACCCATACTCACTTCATCTAACCACCACCTAACCACCCTCTCACCTCACCTAACCATCACATCACTTTACCCAACCACTACCCTCACCTCACCTAACCACAAGTCTCATCTAACCCACACTCCACCTACCCATGACCCTCACCTCATCTAACCACCATTCTCAACTCATCTAACCATCTCCTTCACCTAACCATCATCTCACTTCACCTAACCATCACCTTCACTTCACCTAACCACTCTTCTCACCTCACCTAACCACCACTCTCAACTC
>NC_045441.1:147279519-147351129 GCF_002776525.5 Piliocolobus tephrosceles
CCACCACTCTCAATTCATCCAACCCATACTCACTTCACTTACCCACCGCCCTCACCTCACGGAACCCATCTTCACCTCACCTAACCACTAACCTCACTTCACCTAACCACCACTCTGAACTCATCTAACACATGTTCACTTCACCTAACCACAGCCTGGGCCTTACCTAACCCACCCTCACCTCACCTATCAGCCACCCTCACATCACGTAACCACCACCTTCACTTTGTTGTAGAAAGCAGTTTGCTGATTTCTCAAAGAACTTAGAACTACCATTCAACCTGGCAATACCATTACTGGGTATAAACCCAAAGGAACAGAAATCATTCTACCAAAAAGACATGCCCAGCACAGCCCTATTCACAAAGCAAAGACATGGAATCAATACGTCCCCATCAACAGTGGATTGGATAAAAAACGCGTGGTACATATAGAGCATGGAACACTACTCAGCCACAAAGACTGAAATCACATCCTTTGAAGCACCATGGAGGCAGCTGGAGGCCATCATCCTAAGCCAAATAGCACAGAAACAGAAAACCAAATACCACATGTTCTCATAAGTGGGAACAAAACATTGGGTACTCAGGGAGGAGAAATGGAGGCAGGGGGCAAGGGTTGAAAAACTAACTGTTGGGTACTATGCTCTGTACTTGGGTGGCGGGACCAGTGAGATCGCAAACCTTAGCATCATGAAATATATCCAGGTAACAAGCCTGCACATGTGCCCCTGAATCTAAAATAAAAGTTGGAAAAAAAAAAAAAATGGGCTTGGTGGTTCACACCTGCAATCCCAGCACTTTGGGAAACCGAGGTGGGAGGATTGCTTGCTCCCAGGAATTTGAGACCAGCCTGGGCAACAGAATGAGACCCCCGTCTCTAAAAAAATAGAAAAATAATTAGCTGGGTGTGGTGGCGTGTGCCTGTGGTCCTCAGCTACTGGGGAGGCTGAGGTGGGAGGATCGCCTGAGCCGGGAAGGTGGAGGCTGCCTGAGCTGTGATCGCGCCACTGCCCTCCAGCCTGGGTGACACAGCAAGGACCTGCCGCAAAAAAAAAAAAAAAAAAGGAAAAAAATGAAAAATAATCCATACTTCCACCCTTTCTCTCATTCAACGGGCGCCCACCAGGGTTGAGAACGTGGGAGAAGCCGACAGCAGGAAAGGCGGCCTTCGCGGGCTCACACTCAGCGGGAGGGCGAGCCGGGCGGAGTCCCGGGTCAAGTGCGGTGCGCGGCTGTGCGGAGAAGCCAGGCCGGGTCGGACGCGCCGCAGCGGGAGGCGCCGCGGCTCTGGGGCCCCTGTGGGAGGGAGCGGCGGCCGCGTCAGGAGCGGATGATGGCGGGCGGGCGGGAAGCCTGGAGCCCCTAGAGGAGCCCCGTCCTGAGGAGCCTGGTCTTGGGGAGCCGGGTCCTGAGGGCCCTGCAGGGGGCGAGGTGTGGGGTCTTCCGGCGGCAGTGCGGCCACGGGGCGCCGGCGGGCGTGAAGCCGGCGAGAACGGGTCAGATCCCAACAGTGACTTGATGGCGGGGCCCGCGGGCCTTCCCGACGGAGATGGGAGGGACACAGGGCGAGGACGCCCCGAAGGCTTCAGCCCGAGCCCCGGCAAGCGGCAGCCTCAGCGGCCGGGAGGTGGGAGAGCAGCGCCAGCCTCCGGCTCGGGTCTGAGGGCCTGGTGGGATCTGGGGTCCTGGTGGGGTTTGTGGGTCCTGGCGGGATGTGGGGTTCCGGTGGGATCTGGGGGGCCTGGCGGGGCCCGGAGCACCAGGTGCCCACACCCGGCTGGGGTTCAAGAGGAAGGTCTGGGCCAGGGGCGTCCCCTGAGGCTTCCTCAGGCCCCGGCCATTCACAAGAAATTCAATGACAGAAACGGCTCAAACGATTCTGGACGGAGAAGCCGCACCCGGCGTGGGTGGGCGCGGAGGGAGCAGAAAGGAGGCGATGCGGCCCCTGCGGTGGGAGAGGGGCGGCCCCACGCAGGGCCAGGAGGGCGCCTTCTTCCCGCGTTTCACAGCAGCCCGGAGGGCGCCTTCTTCCCGCGTTTCACAGCAGCCCGGAGGGCGCCTTCTTCCCGCGTTTCACACGAGTCCGGGTCCCCTGCCCCGAAGCCGCTGGGACCTCGCTGAGGCGACCCTGCAGCTGGGCCCCGTGGGCTCCAGCGGGTCCACGGAGGACCCCCGGCTGCCCCTCTGTGCAGAGTCCTCCGGGATGGGACCGTGGCAGGGAGGGATGCAGGAAGGGACGGAGACCGAGTGGAATCGGCGGCTTCTGAGTCAGCAGCTTCCGGGTTCCTTATGAGTGAGGATTCTGGCGGGGTGAAAATGGATGAGACCAGAATTGTGGTCTCAAGTGGGGGCGGCGAGCTGGGTGTTGGGCTGAAGGTGGCAGCAGCCACCCGCTGTCGGGCGGGGCTTCGAGGTCGCAGCAGCGGGAGCGCAGAGGCCTGAGTGTGGGTCCTGGGTGCAGTGGCACAGAGGCCGGCCAGGCTGCTCTCTCGCAGCCGAGCAGTTGGTGCTGAGTGAGTCCTGGTGTTCGGCGTCCAGTCCCGAGGCAGATCCAGGGCCCTCTGCTGGCCCGGCCTTCACCCCAGTCTGGCACCACGTGGCCCCGGGGCTGCCTGTGCACAGCTGTGTGCTGGGGCACCGACCCTCCCTCCTTCAGTCCCTGCAGAGGCCTCACCTGGAGGCCCGGGGTTCCATGCCTGGCAAGACAGGCTTTGATACGGTGTGGAGGGAGCTCCTGTCCCAGCTCTGCAGAGGCCTAATGTTCCCTGCGTAGACTCTGCATCTCCACCTATACTGAGAACCTGCGGACCTTCCAGAAGCAGGCGGTGGGAACTCCGTGAGCCTTGGAGCCATGGCGGGCCCACTGCACGGCGCCCTGAAAGCTGGGAAGGCGGAAATCACAAAACGGTGTCGGAACTCCACAGGATTCCTCCTGAACTAAGGCTTTCTTGGCTCTCCTAAAGGCCTAATCCCTGGAGGAGTGGAAGATCTGAGAGCTGAAAGAAGTGTCTGGATGTGTCTATGTTTCTGAGTTGTTCTAGGACCTCAACCCCTGGATTTAGAAAGCCTTGGACAGCGTCATGCTGCTGTTCCCTCTGCCTGCCCATCTCCCTCCTTTCCCTCCCCTGCAGTGGCTGCTGCAGGAGGCACCTGCAGGAGACGGGGGCAGGAAGGCGGTCACCCCAGGTTCTGCCCCCCACCCCAGGCTCTGGCCCTCCTTGGCTGCTCAAAATACCGCTCTTGCCAAGCCCTGGTGTCTGGGGTCCCGTCCCTGCCCCTCTGGCCAGGGTTCTGGCTTCCTGTGGCTGGAGAGTGGAGGCTGCACAGTTCTCACAGGGCTCCTTGATTGCCCAGACCTCTGTAAGGATTCTCTGCATTTAAGCTCTTTTCAGTTTTATCCTTGGCATGTGCCAGCAGTGTCCTGTTTGAACCCCGAATCGACACACTGTTCCTTGCATGTACAATAACATCTTTTATGAACTGCAATCCCCATACAAAGATCATCAGATTACCAGGAAAATTTTTCAACACTAAGGTTTTAGAACTTGAGATTGCACAAGAAACGAGAAGACATCAGGGACACTTATTGAAAGTGCTTTGCTCGTCCTGTCTCAGAAACCCTCCACCCAGAAAGTACCCTGTTTTCTCTGTGGTGCCCCTCGCCCACCTGTGGTTGCATTCGGACCACAGTGTCCACTACAGAGTGCTCAGGGCTGACCCACACATTGCATTTAGGGAATGAAAGAAGCCACACACAGCACAGAGCTGTGAGGTTTGACCTCCCCTGAGAGAGAAAACGCGGGTGAAGCAAATTCATTTAACCCAACATGTGTTAGAGATTAAAACAGGGCTGCTGGGGCAGGTTTTCCTTTAGGGGCCTGCTCCCACACTGTCTGTGGGATTCAATGATGCCTGCTCCAGCAGCGTCTGTGGGATTCCAGGATGCCTGCTCCAGCAGCGTCCGTGGGATTCCAGGATGCCTGCTCCCGCACCGTCCATGGGATTGCAGGATGCCTGCTCCCACACCGTCCGTGGGATTGCAGGATGCCTGATCCTGCACCGTCCATGGAATTGCAGGATGCCTGCTCCAGCAGCATCCGTGGGATTCCACGATGCCCGCTCCAGCAGCGTCCGTGGGATTCCAGGATGCCCGCTCCAGCAGCGTCCGTGGGATTCCAGGATGCCTGCTCCCGCACCGTCCATGGGCTTGCAGGATGCCTGCTCCAGCAGCGTCCGTGGGATTCCAGGATGCCTGCTCCAGCAGCGTCCGTGGGATTCCAGGATGCCTGCTCCAGCAGAGTCCGTGGGATTCCAGGATGCCTGCTCCTGCACCATCTGTGGGATTGCAGGATGCCTGCTCCTGCACATTCTGTGGGATTCAGGGCACCATCCCGTGGATTCCAGGACGATTGCTCCTGAACCCTTCCATGGCATTCTGGGAGGCCACTCGGCCTAGTTGGACAGCCTCTGCTCTGGGATGGCTTGGTGGACCAAGCAGGTTTGTCTGAATTGCTTCCACTCCCTGCATCTTTGTAGTGCGAGAACTAGAGCCCAGTGATGATGTTTCAAGGAAAGTTTCCCTATGCTCATTACTACTTACAAAGCCTCAATGGTGGGCTAACACATTTTAGAAAGACAATACTGATAAATACTTAGCAAGAAGACTAAATTCGTTAGTATAACTCCTCAGATTGTTCAGGTAATCAAGGTTGACATCAATTTTGATCTGGGAAACTAATGTATTAATACAGTTTTAGAAGGGGAATTTTTTTTTTTTTTTTGCCTTGTTAAACCTCAGTAGGAAAACTGAGATCCACACTGAGTGGAACTCTCCTGTGAGTGGGTACTGGCACTCTCCAACACGTGCCTGCCATGTGCGGATACTGAAAGCTAAGTTAATTACACTTACATAAAATTGACACGCCAGTGACTCAGTTGCACCAGCCGTAGGCTGCTCAAGGCCACATGTGGCCAGTGGCTGCCACACTGGCCAAAGCAGATAAAGAACGTTCCCATCAGTGTAGACAGTTCTGTTGGCACAGAGACCATACAACCACCATTCCCCCACACGAGCACCTTCGCTCCATTAATCAACATTTGCACGTGTGTATTCTCCAGTCTCCCATAAAGGGCAGCCAAGCAGATGATCTGACCCATTTGAAAGTCATCGCCTCTGTTGTGTAGCTGTAGGATTTATTCCCAGCACAGAGCTCTGGATTCCAGGTGTGTGGGGGGCAGGTCCATGGGTAATGCCCAGAACTTATAAAGCACGATCTATTTGAACAGCACTAACCTTTCCACCAGTGGCCCAGAACCTGGATGCATGAGGAGCTGATGCCAGCCTGACACCTGGAAGCTACACGCATCCCATGAGCTCAATGCTTTCAAATTTTCTTGAAACAAGAAAATGCTCCACTCGATGTGGGTATTTTAAATCTCAAGAATGTACAGTCGCTCTGATCATTACATGATTCTAAAAACACCATGATTTCCTACTAGAAAGAAAGAATAATCCAGCAGGAAGTGTTCATGAGCAGAAAGGGCCTAAACTAACAGCTGCAACTCCAGGGAGTGGCTGGGTCACAGCAGAAGTTAATTCCAGCACTGATGTTGGAAAGAAGGATTTGCAAGGCCTTCAAGTTATTTCCCTTGACCCAAGATCCAGTCAAGGCCAAGGAGAAGGGCAAAAGATAATCTCATAAGTTCAAGGCTATCACTTGGGCTTGCCAAAAGGAAGCAGGTACTTTGCTGCTGTCACTTGCAATGGTTTGTGGCTGGGCAGAGCCATCATCAAGGCAGGAAGGGCAGGTGCTGCGGGGGCAGCTAGTCCCTCTCTGTAGAGGTCCTTCTTCAGCAAGCCAGGCTGCGGCTCCTGCATGCTAACCTCAGGGAGCTGCCCACAACCAACTTCAGAAGTAAACAGCAACTGGCTCAGAAATTTAAAAACACTGAGGCCAATGGTGTGTTTACTGAAAATATCAAGCACATTCTAGAACCTGGCCTTAGATGTGAGTATTACTAACCCCACCCCCCAGTGTGTAGACAGTGTGCTAAGACCCGAAGCAGCAGGTCCTCACTTCCGAGAGGGGAGAGTCAGCCCAGCCCCAGGGTTCTTGCCCCTGGAACTCAAGGCCCTTTAAAAAAACAGCCCCTCTCTTTTCACATGTTTTTCCTTTAAGGGGAAAGAACTAATTAAAATCTGTCAGAGAAATCATGCACGCTCATCGTTAACAGCAAAGCCATCTGAACTGAAACCCAGCGCTCTTTCCCCTAGAACACCGTCAGCAGCCGTGACCCATTTCTAATTAGCCACCAGCGAGGGCTCAATGCAGGAAGAGGGTTCCCACACGGCCAGCCTTCCGTGTTCCACAGCGTGTGTGTTTAGAAGTGGGTTCTCTATTCTCTTGTTCAATTCTGAAGTCAGCACAGACAGCCCTGGCACCCACGACAAAGCCTGCTGGAGCCAGGGCAGGCCTGAGTGTGAGGGAGAAGGCAGATCCCGCCGTCGGCGGCTGTGATGTTCATTGCAAGAGTGGCGCTTCTGGACGGCGGGTGCAACAGCATGGCTTCGGAAAGAAGGCAGGGGCTGAGGAGGGTTCTGAAGGCGTCTCCACAGCTATGACTGAGGCCACTGTCCCCTTTCCAGTTTCCTTTCTGAGACATTCCCACGGGGACCAGAGTGGAATGGCCGCTCTTCACCAATTATCTTGTGATCAGAGTTCAGACTAAACAGTCAGAAAATGGTACGTTTCAAACCTACCAAAAGCATAGAAAACAATATAAGGAAGACAGGCAGCACTAACAAACAGCAGAAAGAGAACTGCAAAGGAATAAAATCTCAGCAGGTGCCGGCAGGACCCTGTCTCTGGGCTGTATAGCACCATGGCCTTAGGGTTCGCTGAGCTGCATGAACCGTTCTGGTTCCTGTACCTCACTGGGCAGCCTTAATCTGCAGGTACTCCTCGTGGGGTTTCCATCGACTCCTGGCTGTGTGGTGTCCGCTCCACCTATCTCCAGTTTCACTACCGCCTCAGCGACTGTGCTCAGGGCTCATGGGGGCCTTTCTCCCTGCTCACTTTTTCTTCCTGAGTCTCAGTTCTTCCTCCTGTGTCCAGTTTCCCCTGAACTACCTTCTCCAGGCGCTCTGAGTGAGGGCTGCTTGCTGGGGACCCTGCTAGTCCCTGCTTTCTAGAATCCACGTGCAGTCTGGCCAGGTATGTACTCCTGGGAACGAGTGGCTGTAGGCCTTGGACAACAATGCACCTGCTGCACTCCTCCTTACGTGAGTGAAATCCATCTCTTGTCTCCAGAACTTCCCAGACCCACCACAATTGTCTGGCTGGATATTTCCTTTTATTCACTGTATTTAGGGTCTTCAGGCTTTCCGAATCTGAGGATTGGAGCCTCACAAAACTCTGGAAAACCTCTACTAAGCCTGCGACTAGTCTTGGACAGTCCTGGTCTCCGATCCTGTTGTTTTCTGTCCCTCTCTCTACCTGCACCTGGGGTAGTTTCTTTGTATGGATCCTTCCTGGTCCAGAATCCTCTTTGCATTGTGTCTAATGTGCTGTTTAATGCACCTGCTCCATTTTCCCCCCAAATAAGGGAAACTCATCTAACCCATACTTTTTAGAGTATCTTGTTTCTGGTTCACACTTTCACCCCCAGATCCCCCTTTTAAAAAACATTTTAAATGCATTTATTTCCTTTTGGTGCCTGATGATTTCCTGAGCTGAAGATTGGGTGTAATTTTACTGTCTGTCGTTGGCTGATTCTTGTTCATGGTGCTTTTTCCTTCTGTAGTTTGTCAACCTGGAATGTGAGCTCATGTTTGGAGTTTACCCATGGGAATTTTGTGAGGTCTGGTGGACTTTTCCTTCCAGACAGAACCTGTTTACTCTGCTCAGTACCCCCCAGTGCTGATCACTCAGCAACAGCCTATGCCAAAGCCTCAGCTCAGGGCTTTTGTGCCGAGGGTAAAACGGAAGTTGCCCTTTAGGAGAGCATATCCATAGTGAGATTTCTGGGAAGGACTTTAAAAATCTTCGTGGAAAGCAAACGCATATAAGGCAACTTTCCCTGCTGTCCCGGCGTCAGATTCCAAGGAGCCGCCTCTGCATCCAGGACTGCACAGAGGACTCCGCACATGCCGCAGGGCCCAGCCACCGCCGTCACTCTGGTTCTCTGCTCTTTTTTTTAAAGATTTTTTTACTTTCTTGAAATCCCAGCTACACATTTTAAAGTATCATTGTTTTCTTTTATTTAGCATTTTGGGATGATTTGTGGTGGGAGTTGTTTATCCCCAGTTTCTCATATAAGATTTGTGTTTCTTGCTGAACGTGTTTGGTATCCTTGGTTAACTTAATTCATTCTATCCAGGACATTCATGGATGCTTAATACGATGCAGACACCATGTAAGGCATTGTGGGAAACACGGCAGTGACTGACAGAAGGTCCCCACAAGTCACTCGGCTCGTATTTAACCACAGGAACTTTTTTTGGGAACTGTCCCAGAAGACAATAAATGAGCTAGAAAATGAGATGAATATGAATTAAAATTTGTGTTTGTCTTCACTAGAAGAATAGAAAGGTCTACATTTCAAATTATGTTAGTTTGCTTAAAGCTGGTTTTGATTTTACACATCCCGTGCTTTCAATAATTTAAGAAGGCTTATTTGGTTTCTTGCAAAACTGCCTCCATTAAGGCCTTGGGGAAGCAAAGCAGACTGTGTGGTGAGTGCTGAAGCACACACAGGTGGGAAGGTCCTGTCAGAACCTCGACAGTGTGGCCCAGCAGCACGCACAACGGCGTGCCCAGAGACTGGCTGACTGTGGCTTCACCACACAGGTCATTACTAGCAAGAAATCCTTCCCGTAGTCAGTTTTTAAAAACATTAGGCAACTCACAAGAAAACCACCAGGTTACTGTGTTGCAGGAGGTGGGTCGAGCAACTTCTAAGGTTTGTCTGGGTTGCACATTCATTCAACCTCCTGTAGTAAGCACCAATTTTAGAACATGGTCATGAGTAACTGTGCACACTTCTCCATTTTCAATGTGAGGTTAAGTTTATCTTCATTAGAGGTAGCCAAGCCAGCTCAGCAGTTTCAAGAACTGCACAGAGGGTCTCTCCCTAGGAGGCCTCTGCCTCTGGACTCCGGAACCTTCCTGGGTTCAGCCTCCCATCTTGGCTTCCTTCCTTCCGGGTCCCCAGGCAGACCCTTGGCCTTGGACCCCTCAGAGAGTGCCGTCCTCATTTGGGGCCTTCAGAGAGAATCTTGACTCTGAGCGTCTCCCTGGCACTGGCTTTTCCATGGGCACTGCGTTCTGCTGTTCATCATTCCTCAGTTGTGTCTGGAGCTCGGACCCACAGCCCCACCAGCCTCATCCCAAGGCCCAGGCCTCCTCCTTGTCCAGAATAGGAGTTCAGTTCAGCAGTAATGAGTGAACCCGTCCATATTAGAAAGACTGTTCACAGGAGAACAGGTGCAAAGAGTTTTCTCTTTAACTTTAGATCCAGAGGAGACTTCTGGTAAACTGGAATTCATAATATACAAAGTAGCCACAAAAAGTGCAGTCACACTGCACAGAGCACAGCCGGGAACCCTGCAGCACCTGCTGGATGAAGGCACGATGGCACTGGCAGGTAAGAAAACACACATTGCTAGACTAGCAACAAAATCCAGAGTCCCATGTCTCTAAAGCTTGCAGAATGACACCTATGACTATAAAATTTTAAAGAGCAAGAAAATTAACAGTCAACTTATTTTCTAAATAAACTCAAAAATAAAATTAAAACTAGAAAAACAGTAAACATCTGAAAAAGAGAAAATGGTAACATTTCAAAACATCGTCAAAACTGATCAGTGGCATAATTAGAGCCTTAAATACCTTTGTTAATTAAAAAATAAAGCATTCAACTAAAGAAGCCAGAAAAATGATAAAACAAGTCAAGGAAAGCAAGAAGAAGGAAATTATAATAATAAGAGCACAAAAACAAAAGACACAGAAAGTTACCCCCTTCTTGGAAGAGAGGCCCATGAGGCCCTGGGCCTTGGTTTTGTAATTATTGATGTATATTCAAAATGCCCAGGACAGTGCTTGACACGCAGGAATACTCAGGAAATATTTATTAAGGAGAGTAAATTTTTAAAAATGGTCAGATTTACAATAACCCACTTTTTTGGTATAGCCCAATAAAGTAGATATATTTATGAAATATTAAAACAAGAAAAATAATGAGAAAGGTCATTTTACATAATTAAAGTGTGATGCACAACTCTGTGCTAACAAAGTCAAAGCTTCAACGAAATGGTAACATTCTGGGACTGTAAACATTTCCAGAACAGATTTAAGGAAAACCTAAAAACACCAATAACCAGAAGAGCTATTTTTAAAAAGTCTGTGAAATATAAGTTGTAAACATGTTAGTGAACCCAGGAGTTTTCACAAGTGAGTTCTTTTCATCTTCTAAGGTACACATTATTCCTAGGATATAATAATTGTTCCAGAATATAGTAACAAATAAAGAAAAAGTTTAACATCTTATTTTTAAAGCTAGCATAAGTCTGATGTCAAAAGTAGACAATATACTGAAATAAATAGTAATAACTACAGACTAATTTCACTTATAAATACAAAAAGAAAAATCTCAAAATATCAAGGATAAAAGAAGATCAATTTAGGAGTATATTAAACACACACACCTCAATCAAGTAGATTTCCCCCAGGATGCAAAGATGACACATGCTTGCAATTAGTACAATATATCGCATCCATATGTCAATGAAAAAAATGCTTATCCCAATTGGCATTCATTTGTCCTTGTTTGTTTGTTTATTTATTTATTTATTTATTTATTTATTTATTTATTTATGGGAGACAAGAGTCTTGCTCTGTCACCCAGGCTGGAGTGAAGTGGCACCATCTCGGCTCACTGCAGCCTCTGTCTCCCGGGTTCAAGTGATTCTCATGCCTCAGCCTCCCGAGTAGCTGGGATTACAGGTGTGTGCCACCCCACCCGGCTACTTTTTGTAGAGACGGGGTTTCATCATGTTACTCAGGCTGGTCTTGAACTTCTGAGCTCAGGCAATCTGCCCACCTTGGCCTCCCAAGATGCTAGGATTACAGGCATGAGCCACCGTGCTCAGACTATCCTTTCTTTTTTTTTTTAAATGAATAGAATTATAATTTCTTAGGTCTCATTAGAACAATTCCTTTCAGGCACAGGCAGTGCCACAGGGAGTGGTGGAGCCCCAGGGCAGAACTCTATGCCTCTTCTGGACTGTGGAGCTGTCTGTCCATCTAAGAGAGACGTGGAACCTTTTTTCTACAGGAAGAAAATGCACACAGGCATGAGTGCACAGACAGACAACTGTGCACAATTCCAGGGGCTGATGGAATCAGAGCCCTGACTAGAAATTTCTCATTAACATTAGCAAAGTCTACTCCTGCTTCTACCACAAAATGTTTTTCTTATTTTAATCAATAAAATAAAACATGCGAAATGAAATTTTTTACACATTAGAAAAGAAGAAAACAAAGCTGTTGCTTGTGGATCGTGTAAGTCCATACTCAGAAAAATCACGAGAAGTCAACAGAAATAATCAGTAAAACTATCAAGTAAATTTAATCAGGCCTCATTCAAAAGAGCTGCACAAAGGGTAAAATATCTAGGAATAAACTGAGCAGAAAATGTTCTGGGCCTAAAGTGAGGAAACTGAAGCACTTCCCTAAGCAACAGAAGAGAAATCCAAATAAAAGGGAGACAGACCTATTTCTGCAGGAAAGACTCAGCTTGCTCAGGACGTCATTTCCCATGTTGACACTTAACTTTTCTGGTGACGGTATCAAGAGGTGTGGCCTCTGGAAGGTGATCAGGTTGTGAGGGTGGAGCCCTCATGAACAGGGTTAGAGCCCCTTGTCCCTCCACCGTGTGGGAGCATCGTGAGAGGAAATGTGGCCTCACCAGACAACGAACTGGCTGCACCTCGATCTGGGACTTCGTAGCCTCCAAAGCTTGAAAAATAAATTTCCATTTTTCATAAGCTATCCAGCCTATGGTATTTCGTTATTGTAACTTGAATACACTAAGATAATATACTTTTAAAAATTGTTCTTATGACTAGAAATCTATAAGAACTTATTTTTCTGGCTGGGAGCAGTGGCTCATGCCTGTAATCCCAACACTTTGGGAGGCTGAGGCGGGAAGATTGTTTGAGGCTAGGAGTTTGACACCAGCCTGGTCAACACAGTGAGACTCTGTCACAACGAAAAAACAAATAAAAACACAGATAAAAAACTCGTTTTTCTTAAGCCAATAGAAAGAGACCAAAGAACATGTAGGAAAAACTGGGTACCCATTATGCTCGAGGTACCATGAGACAGGTAACTTGGGATAGAAGCATCTCTATGTCTATGAAAAGTGAACTCAATGAATACATTATTTAGTTGATCTTTAAATAGCTTGGCTTTTGCAGTAAAGACCGGCTAAGAAGCCTCTTGTTCTATGTTAGCCTTAGACTACATGACTACATGTGGCCTTTGCAGATCCTTTTGAAAAGTTTAGGATCCTCCCATTACCACTGTTAAATAAGAATAAAAATGGAGGCTAGAACTGACGTTTGCCTGTGAGCCAATGGCCTACCCTCAGCTCAGCTCAAAATCTACAGATGTCCAGTCACCCACTTGAACTGTAAACCAATTTTGAGCTTTATTTCTTTGTTGAAACACCTCAGCACATTGTAGCCAGTTAGTGACCCAAGTAATTCACACAACCTAACCAATGAGAATTAAGCTTATGAACTTCCTCTTTCATAGCATATAAACCTTGCTGTAACCATGAGAAAAACTCCTTACGGCTTTTGGCTTTGAAGTTTCCTTATTTGCAAATAGTTTGCTTCTCACTCAATAAAATCCTCATATCAAGTAGAAGTTCTCTAAAATTCCTTTTGATAGCTTTTTGGTGTCAGGAGTGGGAACCAAAGAAGATCCCTGATGAGCCCTGAGGCCAGTCAGTAGCCCAGGGCCGGCACCCACAGACTACAGCATCAGTGCGTAGCCCGGGGCCGGCACCCACAGACCTACAGCATCAGTGCGTAGCCCGGGGCCGGCACCCACAGACCTACTGCATTTACTACTTCCTCATGAGCCATGGAGGTCCAGGGTAAGTCTCTAGGATCTAATCTCCACACCCTTTGTGTTGAGCTTGCCCATTTTGTTGAGTAATCTTTGTTGAACCTTCTTGGTAGGTCACCCTGTTCTGTACAGAAGTGGAAGAAACAGCCGAACTGTTTTGGAACAGCTGTTCATGTCTGGCTAATTTAAGGCAAAGATGGGTTCCACCTGGTCCAAAATCCTCCGTGGGCCAGGATCTTGTGCCTTTTTGGAAAAATGGGTAAACTTAAAAAAGGATAATTTGGAACTGCCATGCCACTTTGGGGAAACTTTAACATTTACACATCAGAAAAGAAAAAAACAAGACTGTTGCTTGTGGATCATGTAAGTCCATAAGTAAGATAGATCAGCTTAGGGGTACCCCTGAAAACAGAGGATCTTCATCGTTTCAGAGACAGTGAAATGCATTCTTTGTTATGCAGAAACTTCTAAAAGACAAAATGATTCTCCACAAGAATCCTTATAGTGCACAAATGAAAAATCTTTAGTAAAAGTCTTTAGCCATTTGAGCAAATAACTTTATCTGCCAGAAACACAATTTGGATCCAGCTATTCTTTTATAAACCAGAAAGTTTTGTATTATTGTACCAGACACATGACTAAAATTTTTAAATGGAAGCTATAAGATCTCTGTGTCTCTCTGTATGTTTATGACATGTGTATTTTTTTAACCTCCAAATGACATTTCTAAAATTAATTTATAAAAGAGGTCTATTTAATTGGCTTAAAGAAAAATAAGTACTTGTAAAAGTAATCCTAAAACTTTCAGAAAAATAGGAATTTACTCAAATGCTTTTTAAGTTCACGTGATGTGGATAATCTTTGGTAAGAAAGAATATTGTTGGTTTAGTTTTTTAAAAAAAGAAAAGGATATACCTTCAGCGTTGTCAATATTAGTTATAATGCAGACATACAACTTTTTTTACTAGCTAAATTATCTCCATTTTACAAAATTTCCAGTCAAGAAAGATGAAAAACAAATTAATTAAAGTGATGAAAATCTAAATAAGATAAAAATTAGAACATTAATTGCTCAACATAAGTTTATCTACTTTTAGACAGAGAAACTGAAGATATTTGGGTCTCTTAGTAAATATGTCCTGTGCCACATAGAAAAATTGTATTCATGGATTTGCCAATCTTCAAAATGCTGGTGTGACAGATGGTTAATCAATACATATAGAAAGTTGACGAGAGTGAGAGAGAGAGAGAGAATCTTGTGTGGTCAAGCTGGCTGAAATTGAATGATAAAAGTTTTTTAAAATGGGCATTAATGTTAAAAATACACAGATGCAAAGCTAAGATTTAGTCTTCTCTCTGTTAAAAGAACAAAGTTATCTTAAGAGTACTGATCTACTTTTGATAAGAGATTGTGAAAGGCTTTTCTTTGTATTTTGAGTAATCTGCCTAGGAAACAAAGATTATGTGTTTCATCAAAGTAATTTGACTACTTAAGCTTCTCTATCAAAAAATCTAACGCTTTTAAAAAATACAATGATGTAATTCTGTATTTGCCTTTGGAATCTTTGTCACCTTTGTTAAATGGATAATGTCTTAGTTCATTTTCTGTTGCTATACCTGAATACCTGGGACTGAGTGATTTATAAAGAAAAAATATATTTTTTATAATTCTGGAGGCTGGAAAAGTCCAAAGTCAAAGAGCTGCATCTGGTGTGGGCCTTCTCACTATGTCATAATATGGCAGAGGTCATCACATGGTGAGAGGGCATGCCAGCTCGTCTTTCTTCCTCTTATGAAGACACCAGTCCCATCATGGACATCCCATCCTAATGACCTTATCTAACCCTAACTACCTCCCAAAAGTCCCATCTCCAAATGCCATCAACCATGCATATGGGGGTTACATTTCCAACACATGAGATTTGAGGGACACATTTAAGCCATAGCAGATAACTATCTGTGATCCTAATCAAGTGTTGTAAATCTTTTGATATTTTTTATAGACTTTTCAAAATCAAATTCTAAATGAGGCCTTTTTGGTCTCAAGCAAACTTTTGGATTTTCTAGAGGTCCTCTGGTAAAATAAAAAAAAAAAAAAAGAAAGAAAAAGAAACAAAAACTCTCTCCTTGTAAAAAGAGAGACATTAAACTAATCAGGCTTATTTGCATGGGAAAAATTGTCAAAGGTACAACTATTCAGGTTTATTTTACATGTTAAATTGCATGAGAAGCATTGTCAAATAAAGGTAATGATTAACCTTTATGTTATATTTGTATGGATATATGTGATTGATATAAGTGTTCCAAAAATTATATAAAATTAATGGAAATCTGATACGTCCTAGCATAATATTGTTAGTCGTAATTTTAGTTACTATCTTAAAATGTTAACAATAAACTCTCATCAAATTTTTTATCTTTTAAAATTAATTAATTAATTTATTGAGATGGAGTCTCACTCTGTTGCCTAGGCTGGAGTGCAGTGGCATGAACTCGGCTCCCTGCAACCTCTGCCTCCTGGGGTCAAGCGATTCTCCTGCCTCAGCCTCCTGAGTAGCTCGGATTATAGGCGTGTGCCACCACACTCAGCTAATTTTTGTATTTTTAGTAGAGATGGGGTTTTACCATTTGGTCAGGCTGGTCTCGAACTCCTGACGTTGTGATCCACCCTCCTTGGCCTCCCAAAGTGCTGGGATTACAAGTGTGAGTCACTGCGCCCGGCCTATTTTTTATTTGTTTATTTGTTTTTGTTTTTTTTTTGAAAGGGGGTCTCACTATGTTGCCCAGGTTGAACTCGAACTCCTGGGCTCAAGCCATCTGCCCACTTCGGCCTCCCAAAGTGCTAGGATTACAGGCTTGAGCACTGTGCCCAGCCCCTCATCAAATTTTTAACCATGGGCATTTTAAGTCTTTTGTCATCCATAGATCTTATTTTTATTTTGTTTTCCTGAAAACTTTTGCAAGCAGCTATAATACAAAATGGAAAGAATTCATGGAAAAGACTAACAGACAGAGCTCTCTGGTAACTTTAAGATCACACTATTGAACTGGGTAAGAATTTCCAAAACTCTAATGTCAAATTGATGGATTCATAAAACTGCTAATCCAAGATCAAGCAGAACAAGAATTAATTACATAAGACTGAATGAACTGACGAGGATGATTATAATTTTTAGGATTTTTTTGAAACTTTGCTGGTTCTTTAATGTTTTGTTTCCCGGATTTAAAGAACCTCTTTTGGCTTTTTTCTCATGCTATCTATAACAAAGTAATTTGGTTAAGTATACTTTTGTAAACAAAAATGAAGCATTCATTCTTTTTCTCTCTACCTGAACCCTCCAGAATTCAGAAACTCTTACTGCGTATTCTTTTCATGGCAATACAGGTGTTTATAAATTCAGTAAGAATCTGTTCTCCTTATTACAGGAAACAATTGTGCAAGTCCATGGCTTGGTTGCTTAGCCTGGAGCAGCTTTTAAAAGTCTAATCTGAGATTCCTTATTACCAGACAGTTTGAACGAGCAGAGATTGACTTTATGGAGCTAATAACCCCCTTGGTTATCACCAAAACTTTGACTGGAATGTCATATTTGAGAATGTGCATGGAACCACTATCCTTGATGCAGTTACAGAAATGATCAGTCCAAGTTTAAGGAGACTAGACTGATTTTGCATACAGATTAGTCTTAGAATGATTATCTCTGGTAGGAATGGGGGTGACTGAAGAGACAAAAGTTGTGTTCTAGTAGAAAACTACAGTGTACCTGTTATCAGATTCTAGCCCTGTTCAATGTCTTTGAGGTTTGCTGTGTACCTCTAACCTGGACTGGAACTTGAGTTTTTCCTTTTTCCCTCAGTGTCTGGCTATGACTTTCCAAATGAACATTTCCAATTTTCCCCACTCCTCTGACCTGGAATCACCAGAAATAAAACTGCCCTTTCCCTCACACCCTGCAAGTTGAAACTGGAAAATTTGATATAAACTTCAGAGAAATCGCTGCCACAGTTCATATATGGACGACGTTCATGCCTGTTGGCTGTGTGGGCCACTTAGGGAGCTCATTGGAACACCTGGTGATATCGCATGGGACGTTCAAACTGCAAATCAGGAAAATCGTTCACATTGAAACTTCCCCCCCCATTTTACCATCTAAAGATAATTTCAGCTCAAATCTACAAATCTCAGCTGGCTTCCCTCTGAACTGAGAGACTGAGTTTATAATTTGTTCCAACTAGTAATCTTCTTTTTGGTTCTATAGAAATATCTCTTAACAAATGCCTGATTGCTCACACCATGTAGAAGCCTAATTTAGGAGAAGTTCACCTGTAGCATTGCCTCCTGAAATGTGACATCCTTATGTTTATCTTGCTCTAGGTAATCATGACATGGTTCAACACTGTAAGGCACTAATGCAATATTCAAAAGCTTATTTCCACCAGATCTAAGAAGTTTTCTGTGATCTGCTTCCAAAAGAAGACCATGTGCCCCATGCATTAGAACTTGGAGACTTAGTTCATTGGACAAGATACCAATGAAAGACTGCATTTGAGTCTTGTTGGAAGGGGTCTTTTCTACTACAGAATATTTACAGTTATAGCAAAGACCTGTCCACTGTTGAGCCAGATTTGCATTAGGCAACCACCCAGCCTTGGGCTATTCACGGCTGAGGAGGAGCACGTTTTTGCATTGCGTTGTGCCTATGTAAGTAACTCAGGAAAAATGGAAACCCGATTACACATTATCCAGGAAAATGCAGGTGGGTTTGGAAACATACAATCTGAATCAGACTGTGACCTATTTTATCTTTTGAGCTGGTTAAATCTGGGCAGGTGACCTTTTTGGACGCTAGGTGTTATCCTCCTGAGAGTAACATCCACCACGTCTCTCGGGCGTTGTATCCACTCGAGCGCCCACTGACTCAGCAAATGGTCTCCGTGAGAACCAAGCAACAACCTGGAGGGCCCACTGAGCTCCCACTTTGAAGCCTTCAGTGTCCATGGAGGAAGGACGGTGGTGACAGGAACACTGAATGGCTGCACTCTCAGTTCCACTCAGAAAAAGACCACAAGGGAAGAACTGTCAAACACAGAAATGCATGTGGGGACTGACCTTTGCCCCAACCGTGGCCCCACCCACTCAGTGAGATTCACAGAGCCCCACCCTCAGCTATGAAGTCAGCAGGCTCAGAACAGGGCAGAGTGGCACCAGAACCCGCCTGCCCAGCCAGCGAGCAGGACGCTCTGTGCACTTCCTCCCTTACAGAATCTAAACCTTTCCGTAGCCTTCATGAGACGAGCTTCTTACCTCTTTTGGGTTTAAAGTCTTCCTGTTCAAGAACAGTTTGTTTCCTGGTTGAGAAACTACTCGTATCAAGCAAATCTCTCTGATCTTTCTTCAGACACCCCTACCCTACTTACTGTATACATTCGGAGCATGGTGTAACGTTATGAGTTTAAAAAATGGAAGGAGTCAACCGGGCGTGGTGGCTCACGCCTGTGATCCCAGCACTTTGGGAGGCCAAGGCGGGTGGATCACAAGGTCAGGAGATCAAGACCATCCTGGCTAAGACGGTGAAACTCCATCTCTACTAAAAATACAGAAAATTAGCCAGGCGTGGTGGCGGGCGCCTGTAGTCCCAGCTACTCAGGAGGCTGAGGCAGGAGAATGGTGTGAACCCCGGAGGTGGAGATTGCAGTGAACCAAGATCACGCCACTGCACTCCAGCCTGGGCGACAGAGGGAGACTCCATCTCAAAAAAAAAAAAAAAAAGGGAGTCTGTTATTGGATGCACATTTTGCTTTTCCCCTGCAGTCCAAGTAAGTTTTTCACCATCATCTAACAGAAAACCTTTAACTGTTCGCCAGATTATAGTGTGCACAGGGTGATAGGAACGGGCTTCAGATTCAGTGAGTTCCACTCAGCCCTGGTGGAATTTCCTCTGGAACCATCATATCCATTTTGGATATAAATTTTTAAAAATAATAAAACAACATAGGTTTAAATAATGTAAATGAAAACAGAATTTCCACCAGATCTAAAAAGTTTTCTGTGATCTGCTTCCAAAAGAAGACAGTGTACCCCATACATTAGAACTTGGAGACTTAGTTTATTGCTTGCTGCATTTTTGATGCCACTTTTAAGAATGTTTCTATGAGACAGCAAATGTTCTGAATTCATCCTAATTACCTGGTCACCCATTTCCTTTGGGTTTCCAAGGCAGTAGAATAGGCTGTGCTGAAAACAGACAGTCAGACAGACAGACAGACCTGCAGACAGATAGGCAGAGAGGCAGAAAACCAGACAGACTTGCAGATGGACAGACAGGCAGGTAGACCTGCTCCCAGATGGACAGAGAGGCAGCTATCATGAAGTGTGGCTCAAGGCCATTCCCAGTGTATCAATGGGTCACCGAATGCGTGAACGATTAAATCCTCCCTAATTACATGCAAATGAGGCTAGCCATCATCCTCATGTAATTACACATGGTGTTATATTTGTTTCAGTTGTGATTGGCTTTAAGAATAGAACAGTAGGGCAAGAGCTTCAGTGTTCTAATTCTGGATCTTGGTGGCCACACCCCCACGTCTTCCTGAAGCACCTATCCCTGCCTGTCCCTGGTCCCACCTGTCCTACCTGACCCTGCCCTGCCTCCACCTGCCTGTCACACACACTGATTCCATTGCCGGCCCCAGAGTCTTGACACACACTCGGCAAGGATCCCAAGCTCTCCCCACTGCTCTGCAGAGCCCCTTCCCCTCATCTTTGTCTGGGTGAGGGAGTCTCCCCCAACTTCATCAGAACCTTGTGGCCATGATGGAGAAAGTGCTTCTGTTCCAGTCCCATTTGCAGGGAACCTCAATTGGTGTCCAGCCCCCTTTCTTCCCTAAAACAGTGACCTCAGGTAGTTCCCCTTCTGGGAGCAGTTTCCTCATCCCTAACTGAGTGGGTTGGTCAAGGAGGTGTCTAAGTCCCTTCCGGCTCCATCCTTCCACAAATATCTGACCTGGAGTGATGATAGCAGAGTCCTTCACACAGCACGCAGGCTCAACAGCTTTCCAGCGAGCCACAGGAGCCACAACCTGGGCGGCTGCACCTGCTAGCTGGGCCAGGCCTCCTTCTCACCTGCAGTCCCGGGCAATCATGCACAGCCCCATTCTCTCTCGAGAGGCCAGGTCTTGTGGACACATTTACTGTCACTCCATTTATAACCCAGCCGGGAGGTATGCAGTTTGGTGGGTGACTACCAACATTTGGAAGAGGACAGCACAGAACCTGTGGTTTTGTGAGGTGTCTGCACTCCATCACAATGTGAACTGTGTCCCTAACTGCAGGCTTCAGGCAAACTCGAAGCAAGCCTTTGGGCTAGGCCAAGGGGCTCCTGATTCCATGGCTGGCCGTGCTGGAGCCTGCGTCTGCTGCCGGCAGTGGCTGGGCTGGTGCATGTGAACATTCTCAGGACACCCTCTGAGAGAAGCCTTCTTTACCCCTCAGCAGATGTGCCCTTGTGGGATGGGCTCTGACAAAGTCTCAGCTTCCCAGCCCACGTCAGCCCCCATCACGCACATCTCCGTCTGGGAAACTGCTTCTTCCAGACCCTTTGTGTAATGATGAACATCTTAACCAATGCCACCTTGCACAGGGTGCTGTGGGGTGCAGAAGGCAAAGCCGCATCAGCACTCAGACGGCTTCTGTCCTGTCCTTGGTAAACAAGACCAATGCGCACCAGGCCAGAGGGGCAAGGGCCGTGCCTCTGAGTTCTGCAGGCAGGCAGGAGACTCTTGGCAGGACTGCACGAGGCATGGGCGGGAGAAGGAGAGTGCTCGGGGTCTGGGAGTTCACTTAGAGGGTGAAGGGAAATAGCAAGTGATGGGGCAGGCGGCTGGGCACCCTGGAGAGCAGTGCTGCCAGGTGGGGCAGGAACAGCATGGGGCACGAGACAGGACGTGGACCACTGGGGCAGCATTTCATGCCAAGTGACAGCACCCACCCTTGGCCTCTCCCTCCCAGAGTGGCACAATGTGTCCCCTGTTCCTTCTGCCAGGCTTCAGGCTCCTGCAGAGAGGGAGCTGGGCACGGGATTCAGGGCACTCTGCCTGTGCAACGGCAGGCAAGGTCAGCGCCTGGTGAGTGTCTGCAGGGCCCCTGGCGGTGCAGCCTCACGCTGCAGAATGTGCAGGGTTTGCGCCTCGCACGGGTCCCTGGAGCACATGGGCTTGTTGCGGGGGTCTCTGCCTTGTGCTGGCATGGAGTGGGACGCAGGGAGGATTTAGGGGCATGGACTCCCGCCCTCACTGGAAGCTACCAGTTGCCAGTCTCAGAGGTAGGGGGTGTCTGTTCTTGCCTTAAAAGTCAAAGGCTGGAGCTTCCTTTTGCTTCTTAAATGTTTTAGACACCATCATAAACCACAGCCTATTTTTGTGGCAAATATTCTCCAAGATGCCACTGCAATATTTTCCAAGGGCATCATGGCCCATGGAAGCTTCTTCCCAAAACTGAGGTGCCATCTCAAGATTCAGGATGAGAACACTGCACCTCGTGAAAGCATTCGCAAATCGAGTTTTTCTTCTTTCAAGTTACTGGCAAAATATCCTTTGACGACATTTACTCTGAGGACATATCCTTTGGCAAATATCCCGGTGTGAAGCACAAGGTTCTACAAGTCACTCTGCTTAGGAGACTGTCATGACCGTCATCATGATGGTGCAGTGCTTTGCAGTTTACAAAACGAATTCATGCCGTTCTGGCAACAACCCTGTGAAAGCACCAGATGGAGTCTCACTGCTCCGTTTCCACTACACGAATGAGGCAGGTGGAGAGTTTTGTTTGTTTGTTTTTTTTTGGATGGAGCCTCGCTCTGTCGCCTAGGCTGGAGTGCAGTGGTGAGATCGTGGTTCACTTCAACCTCTGCCTCCCAGGTTCAAGCAATTCTTCTGCTTCAGCCTCCTGAGTAGCTGGAACTACAGGCACATGCCACCGTGCCTGGCTAACTTTTATATTTTTAGTAGAGACCGGGCTGGTCTCGAACTCCTGACCTCGTGATCCGCCTGCCTTGACCTCCCAAAGTGCTGGGATTACAGGCGTGAGCCGCCGTGCCTGGCCCCAGGGTGAGTTTAAGGACACGGCTGTCACGCTGCAGGATTGAATCCCATGACACCAGCTGTCACGCTGAAGCTGACACCAGGATTAAATCCCATGACACCGTCTCACCGGAGGAAGCCTCCCACCGTGAGAATCCAGAGTTACTCTTTTGTTTCAGGTTTTTTTTTTCTTTAGGAGTAACTGGTGATTCCATCTGAAAAGGCCACATGCTGCGGGATTCCAGCCCATGGCATTGTGGAAAGGCAGAACCATGGAGCCAGGGCAAAGGTCGGCGGTTGCCAGGGGCTGGGGAAGGAGGGACGAAGAGGCGGAGCACGGGGGAGTTTCAGGGCAGCCAGGACGACCCGTGTGATGCTGTCGTGGTGGGTCCTTGTCATTAGGCCTTTGTCCAAACCCACAGAATGCAAAGAACCAGGAGTGAACCCTAAGTAAACCAGGGACTCCAGTTAACAGTAGGGTCAATATTATACCAAAGCCGTCAGTTGTAACAAATGTACAACATGTTAATAAGAGGCACTGGGCAGTGCGGACTGCACGAGAACCCCTGTATTTTCTGCTCAACTTTTACGTCACCATAAAACTGCTCTAAAAAGTCAATTAACTTGAAAAAGCAGGAGCTGCTAAGTCCAGTGGAGAACTGAGGAACGCCTAGGGTGGTTCCATCTTAAGAATGTGTGTTCCGGCGTGCACCGGGGAGGAGGGCTGAGAACTGCTTTTCCAACAACAAGGTAAAGCACAGACATGATCTTGACTTGCTTCGCCCATGCAGTCCTGTGAAAATCAGACCATGCTGAGCTGGGTTGTGGGGAGGTGCCCTGTTCTGACCCACGCTGGGACTGTGACATCCCGGAATCCGGAATCCGAAGTGCGCTGAAGAGGCCTTCCTGAAGCAAAAGCTGTGACAGCCTGGATCCTGCACCATGGCTGCCTGGCTGAGACTGCCACCTGGGTTCTGCCCCCAGGAAGGGCTAAGGCTGGGGCCTGCATGGTTCCGCTGAGTCTTCAGGAAGGCGAGAGAGAAGCTCTCAACCTGGGGAAGGTCAGTGTAAAGTTTCTTTCCAGGGATGCTCTTCCTCTTTACATGGGCCACCTGGGTGTGGCAGCTGTGCTGATTCTCCATGGCCAGGCGTCGTGCCCAGGAGCTAGTCCTGCTGGGTCTCAGCTCTGCCTGCCTCCAAGTGCCTGGGCCAGGACCCTCGGCTCACAGTGCTTACTTTGCACCCCGTGGGCTGGCACAAAGCCACCACTCCTCAGTGAGTAGCTGACACCCATGTAATAAACACAGAAGTGACACAATTCTCTGAAGCAGCAAAAGTGCATCTTGGAGGCTGGTTGTGACGCCAGCAGTTTGTCTTCAGGTTCTGTGAATAAAACATCAGCTCTCACCCCAAATGGTCGAAAGAAGACTCACACATCCTCACGTGAAGAAAACCACACTCTGCCAGGATCCCAATAGTGAGATACGGCTTCCCCAACAAACAATACCCAGGCGGGGGTGCTCCCTATCCTCTCCCTGCTGGCCCCATAATCCAGGCTGCAGCAAGTCCTGGGCAGTGACTGTGGCTGGCTGGGGGCCCCACTCGGTGCTCGCCTGACCCCTGAAGGCACTGAGCCTGAGGGTCTTTTACAAGGGAAGCCGGCAATGAGCTTGAGGTCTTCTGACCTCAAGAGTGGTTCTTCCTCTACCTACTAGAGCACAGCATCCATCAGCCTTGACTGTTGCCCAATCCTGACAGAACCTACAGAGGAACCGGCGTCTGCAGCAGCACACCGGTACATCCGCACACATGCTGCAGCACACCTGTACACCTGCACACCCACTACAGCACACCCATATACCACACACCTGCTGCAGCGCACCTGTACACCTGCAAGGAGTCAGGATAGTCCCACCACGTTATTCACATCACAGTGATTTTTGTTTGTGTTCACATCGCGGTTTGTTGGGGAAGCCGTAGCTCACTATCAGGATCCTTGGTACTGCTGAGTGGACAGGATAGTGTCTCCGAAGTTGGACTAAGCCCTGACCTGATTAGGATTTCTTGGAGAAGCCACTGTCTGAGCTGGAGAGGGAATCACACAGTGGTAGCAGCACGGCCTGTACCACACAGTGAAATCAGTGAGCTCTGGAGTCCATTCAGCACTCTGGTCACAACCTGGAAACACTGCTGGGAGAACAATCCCGGTGCCTCCAGGCCTCAGTTCCTCATCTGTGGAAGGGGAATAGTTCCTATCTGGCAGTGTTGTGCATTTAATTTAGAATTTCATGTAAAGTGCTTAGAACACAGTAAACCCTTAATAACAACTATTATTACAACTAATGTTATTGGCACATTCTAGATGTTCAATACATATTAGTGATTTTTGTCAGCAAGGAAACCTGAGACAAGTCTTTATGTGCTTTGTAACTCAGGTTTCTCCACCTGTAAAACAACAACAACAACAACAACCTGTCCCACTGTCTCAAAAACTACATGGGACCCTAACAATTATACCTCAGTGGCTGTACACTGCATACAGGATGACAGTACGAGGCTGCATTTCTGTGAGAGCAAGGCATTGCCCATCTAGAAGACGCTGTGATTAGCAAGCATGGCTGTGGGGAAGGGAGAAGTTACTCATGGAGGGAAAGGAAGAGCAAATTGGGACTTAAAAAATTACTGTGGATGAAAGGGGACGGCAAATCAAAAACAAGGCAGGCATCAAAGGAGACTCCCAGCACAGACACGCTGGGACCACGCACAGGGGCCACTTCCTGTGACCATTTTACCAAACCAGTAAAGCCTGGATTCCTTGGGAACCTACTTCGCCCCAGGAGCTCCGTAGAAGCATCGAATTGTGGTTTACGGAACTGGAGCAACACAAGTGAGGTGAATAGAGGGCTTTGCGCACAAAGTGGAAGACAAGGGCCGATGTCTCGACTGCTCCTGCGAATCCCCTGCCCGCGGATGAGTCTGTGGCTGCCCCTTCTGAGCCGTGTCCCCTTATGGTAAAGTGTGGTCATGCAGCACCTTACCCCATGGGATGGCTGGGGGTTGAATGAGCTGGTCCATGCAGAGTTCAGCATGGTGCCAGGTGCTCTGTGAACACTCAATAATTTATGCTATTTGTTGTGATATGATGATGAAAAGAATTTTTATAATGGAAGGGATGTGAAAGGTTGTGTAATCCCACAACTGCAGCCCTCCTTGCTTCCTTTGCACACGCCTACCTCGCAGGGGGCCCAGGGCAAGCCCCACCCTGCACATCACTCCTCACACACTCCCGTTCCCCCATCAGCATCAGCAGTGGGGGGACGAGGGGCCACGAGACCTGCCTGGCCTCCTCCCATGGTTCCTGGGACGCAAGCACTGGTCAGTGCCACAGGAGGAGGCTGGAACACTCAGAGCTGCAGCCGGGAGCCTGCCTGGCCCTGGAGGCTGCCTCCCAGTCAGCTGTCCTCCTTCCATGGGCCTGAGCAGTTAGAAAAGCCACCTGGGCCAGGGGCGGGGCTCATGCCTGTAATCCCAACACTTTGGGAGGCTGAGGCATGCGGATCTTCTGAGGCCAGGAGTCTGTACTAAAAATACAAAAATTGGCCAGGCTGGTGGCGCACATCTGTGGTCCCAGCTACTCGGGAGGCTGAGGCACAAGAATCGCTTGAACCTGGGAGGCGGAGGTTGCAGTGAGCCGAGATTTTGCCACTGAATTCCTGGGCAGCGGTTAGTCCCTCAGAAACAGAGGTGAGAACCTCCCGGGGCTTTCCTGTGAAGACAGTCAGATGCTGACGTGAGAGTTTCCCACCTGCACAGCCTGCCTTCCTCCGCCTGAGCCGTGGACTCTGCAGGCTGAGCCTGCTTTAAGCAAAAGGACACGGCAGTGGACGGCTGGGGCCCAGGGTGAAATCGGCGAATCTGACACTCATGAAGCCAAGAGCGCCGGGTGCGACGGGAGCGGGTCTTACCCTGTCCCCTCCAGACAGGCCCAGCCACCATGCTCTAATCTGAGGTCAGAAGGAGGAGACAGTGACCCGAGTACCCCATTTACCCTCTCTGGGATTTTCTCCTCAGGATGACAGGGTGAGGAGGGTTTCTGGGTTCTGGTCTGCCATTGCCCTTTCAGCTATTTATCTTCAAATATTCATTTCCTTTCCCATTTTAAACTGAAGAGTCTTGACTCATTCCAAATTGCACAGCCTCCGGCATCAAAATAACTTGAACCAAATCACCAAAATAACCTCCTTCCATGAGCAATTTCGGGATGTTTTTTGGGAGGAGTCTGTTTTCTTTTCTTTTCTTTTTTTTTGAGTCGGAGTCTCACTCTGTCGCCCAGGCTGGAGTGTAGTGGTGCCATCTCAGCTCACTGCAAGCTCCGCCTCCCGGGTTCGGCTGATTTCACTGAGATTTGTGTGTCTACCAGAGGGAGGTGGTCGGTGTTTGCAACCTGGCTTTCTGCTTGGAAGGGCTGTGGCTTGGCGTCTCGGAGTCCTGGGCCCTGGGCGTCTCATGGGCCTGGTGCAGGGCAGTGGCACGGGCTGCCAGCAAGAGCTGCCTCCCTTCTGCTCTCAAGACTCAGGCGTTGGGAGCACAGGCGGTGACTGCTGTTGCCCGCACACGCATGTGAGCGTGCAGCCTCTCCGGGGAGAGTGGGTGACCCGGGGGAGTCGAGGCAGGTGGAACAAGCAGACCCATTCAAGCAGCAGAGATGCGGAGAGAGGTGGTCCTGTGGGGGCTGGTGGGGCAGAAAACATTTCTTCAAGACGCTGGCAGTTACTGGAGAAAGGTGAGAGGTCAACGCCATTTTATTTCAGAAAACACTGTGGGCTTTGAGAGCTTTGTGTGCTCATTTGCTTTTCCTTAGGTCGAGACTGAAAACGTCAACACAGGAGGCTGGTCTCGTCCGTCTTCTCAGAGGTCATCCTTGAGGGAATGGGAAACTCAGACCAACCGTGTTTTAAGAAGCGCCCTTTAGTAGAAGTCAGGGCAGGCACCGCGGCTCCACGGTCACTTTTTTTTTTTTTTTTGAGACGGAGTCTCGCTCTGTGGCCCGGGCTGGAGTGCAGTGGCCGGATCTCAGCTCACTGCAAGCTCCGCCTCCCGGGTTCCCGCCATTCTCCTGCCTCAGCCTCCCGAGTAGCTGGGACTACAGGTGCCCACCACCTCGCCTGGCTAGTTTTTTGTATTTTTTAGTAGAGACGGGGTTTCACCGTGTTAGCCAGGATGGTCTCGATCTCCTGACCTCGTGATCTGCCCGTCTCGGCCTCCAAAGTGCTGGGATTACAGGCGTGAGCCACCGCGCCCGGCCTCCACACTCACTTTTGAGGGTGCTGGCGGGTGTGGCTGGGGTTCACTCCACCTCACTCGGGAGATTTTTTAAAAAACGTCTTATTTCTCACAAAAACAAGCACTTCCCTGGGCTGAAAACTCCCCTGGAGTCTGTCATTGCAGAGCAGCGCCGGGCTCAGGATCCAAGATGGGAATGAGGAGCTGTTCCACCCACGACAAGCAGGTGCCCAGAGTGTCCCTGGGTCTGGAGGTGGGAGACCCCGCAGCGTCCCTGGGTCTCGGACAGTGGCCACCCCGTGCCCAGTACTGATGGGCGCCCCTCGTGACCCCCTTTCGGGTGATGGAAAGGGAGCAGGAAGCTGAAGGGTAGGATGGGGAGCAGGCTCACATCTGTGATGGGAAAGTCTGCTTTGACGTCTCAAGGAAAGGCTCAGTTTTTAGGGGAATGATTTCCAAATCATTTAAGAGGCCCCAAGGGGAGAGATGCAGAGGAGGAGATGGTCTCTCACCGCAGCCCGGTCTCATTCTCCACAGAGGAGGCTCCTCCCCTCTGCTCCACCCCAGGGGGGCCAGGGCCTCGCCTCTGCCATCTGGGACGAGAAACCTGTGGCTTCACTTCCAGACTCAGCAGAGGAAGAGGCCACGGTGTCTCCGATGAGCACGTGGAAACGCGCCCCTCCAATCGTGCTGTCTGAGGAACGGGGACATTGTTTAGACACAGGACAGAGAGTGCCCAAGGCCCGCGGAAAGTTGTACCCATGGCTGCTGCTGACATCAGCCACTAGCTAAGCTCAGGACTCAGGAGCCCTTGGAGCCCCTGACCCGTCAGCCAGGGCTGGCACTCAGGAGCCAGAGCTGCTGGGAGGCCCAGGCGTGGCCACATGCACGGGCACCGCTCTCCCTGGGCGAGCAGCAGAGACGTCCTTGGGGGGCGTCCTGTTCTTCCTCTGAATACGGCCTGTTTCCCAAGGAAGAGTGTGCACTGCTGTTACCCCAAGTGAGCCTGCGGTGATAACTGCAGTGTGATTTCGCAGCTTCTTTGCAGGGTGGCATCCAGCTCTGGTGGTGAGATTTTAAAGCGGCAGATCCTGTGTGTACAGGGCTGTGAGGCAGACAGCCGGTAATTAGTGCCACTCTGTGCCATGCCACGCACCTTATTTTAAGCCATGTGTTTCCTTTGTGGTGTGTCTGAGTTAGACGGAGAACTGATTTTCCTTTAAAACCCAAACATGACATTTCTGAAGTGCAGAAACAGTCAGACATTTGGAGCTTTTTATCCCATTGAGACCTAGTTTATGCACAGAGTTAAGGATTTAAAAAGGCAACTGACCTAGGAAGTGAGGGCCTTTGCTTTGCTACCAAATATTCATATGACTTTGCTTTAAAACATGTGCCTGGCAGATCTCCTGAACCTAGTCCCAAGGAGACATCAGACAGACCCCGGCAAAGCCGCTTTGTGGAATGAGAGGGCTGAGGTCTCTGAGGGCGTCATGGCCACAAAGGTGGAGAGGGGCTGGGGAGCCACCACAACCACACACGGCGCGCTATCCTGGCCTGGAGTCTGAAATCGGAGCTGAGGCAGTAAATCAGACAGCGTTAGTGAAAATGGACATTTCCTAAATCTGATGACACTATTGAAGTGACTTAAGAGACCAGCCCTGCTTTTAGGGGACTCCCTAACATTTAAGGGGCGAAAGGCGCGTGTGTGTAGCCCACCCTCGAATGATTGTGTGCTACACACACCCAGTGTGAGAGCCGGGCAAACGCTCACAGCCGGTGACGGGGCTCACAGTCGGGGAACCTGGCCCTGTTCTTGCAACTAACTTCAAAAGAGCTTTTAAGAAAGATATGGCAGAGAGAAAGTGACATCTGAGATTCCTCATTGCGCTGACAAAGTCTGGGCTTCAAAGGCAAAGCTCGTATAAATTTAAGTGATATTTTTAGTACTTAAAATTTGATTTTTGTAAATATAAAACCAATATATTCTTATATTTGAAAAAGCAGAAAATAGAGCAAAAGGACTATTAAGAGGGAGAATAAGAGTGTTACTGGGAGCCCCAGACTCAAGGCCCTGCTGTTCTGTCTCCTCGGCTGCTATCCCGCCCACGGTGGTCTCCACAAGCCCCCTGCTCCCATACAGGTTCCAAATCACACTGACGTGACAGGTGGTGCCTGACAGGCAGTAGGTGAATCCCTTCAAAACTCTTCCTTTTCTCTTTGTTTTTCTTTTAAGTCTTTCACAGACCTCCCTAGAACCCTGAATTGTGCGTTTCCACACTTTCTTCAATTCAGTTGTTTCTTAGGACCATAAATGCTGAGTCCCGGAGCATGTGCTGTGTGTCCTGGAGGGGCCAGTGTGGTGTGCGGTGGACAATCTGGAGGCTCCCCGGGGGTTCTGGGTAACAAGCTGCAGGGCGCGCACCTTCTCGGAACCAGCGCCCCCGCCCCACCCACCTGTGGGGCCCAGGAGCCAGCTGCTGAGTGCCCAAGCTGAACATCTGCCAGCCACATACAGACCTCCCCTTAAGGGGAGCATCAGGGAGGCCGGACCCTTCCCCAGAGCAGAATGCCAGGGGTCCTGTCCAAGGCTGCCCAAGCCCAGAGACAGCCCTCCTATCCATCGAGGCCGGGAGAGTCTCAACCTCTGCCCGGGGCCACACACTCCTTCATGCAGAGCCTGGTGTGCGGACCCTGCTGCCTTGGATGGTCCGTCCTGTGCCAGGCACGTACCTCCCCTCCTCCGGCATCGGCCAGCTCCACGCCCAGAAACGCCTGGCGCACTGTGGTGGCCGCGGTGCTGGTGTTTCCTGCAGGTCTCCGTCCTGCACTCCACATCATCCCGGTGTGCTCCTCCATCCTTCCACCTTCCTGACCACGTGGGCCTCTAATTCCTTCGCCTTCATCTCCCTCCCATTAGGAGAATCTTCCCTAGCGGATTCCTTTAGAACTTAAAGAACTTGGAGACCCAATCGCCATCCTTGGGCACCAGCGTATCCGTGCATTTCCTTCTTAACCTCCCTCCCTGGTCCTGTATCTCCTTTGGTCCTGAAAAGACTCATCCATTTATTTGGAAAGTATTAAGCATCACATGCACAGATTAAAACTAAACAGCAGAAAAGTGCTCATAATCCTTTCTGGTTGTGCCAGGTGACTGCTGAATGATTTCTGCCTGTGGCCAGATTTCTGCCCCTGCCTGAGGTCAATCTCGTGGCCCCTGCAACAGCCACAGGTCCAGCTTTCGTCCTGATCCACCTTGGGATGCTTCTGCAGTACTGTGTCCGTGGCCGAGCCCACCCTGTCTGTGGCTGCCTTGCCGTCCCCTTTCCCATCACTCGATGAGCCAGTGCCCTTGTGGCTGGCACCTGCTGGGCACCTGCTGGGCCTGAGGACCATGAGGGGAGGCTTCCTTCAGAAACGCTGCTGCTCTCAGAGGTGATTTGGGGCAGGCTGCTCTGGGGGTCTCTGCCAGGTTCCTCCTGACACCGTGGGAGGCTGGTGTGTCCTTGCAGGGCTGCAGGAGGGTTGGCGGGATCACCAGATGGGGCCTCCCACAAAGGCGACCGCAGTGCCAGCTGCTGTGATCTTTGTCGCCAGGGATGGGAGCCCTGGGGAGTGAAGTGTGCCATCAGTGGAACGAGTCACCGCGGGGGCCTGAGTGCTGGAGCAGGGCACAGGCTTATTTTTAGGGATGTGGCGTAACACGGAAGAAATGCATGCACTTGAAGCACGGGAAGGCCGAAATGCCAAACAGTTCTCGTGGCTAAATTTAGCAGACGTGCTCTTTATGTAAGAATGGAGTTAACAAGTATGTGACACAGAAGACTTATGGGAGCCGGCTACCTCGCATGCCCACCACGCTGTGCTGCTGGGGCCATTCCCAGGAACACCGCGCTCCGTCCCGGCCGCCTCCACCACAGAAGCAACGGCAGGGGCTGTGAGTGCACAGGGTCTTGGAGGTTTGACTGCGTTACCCCTGCCTGACCCTGACTCGAGGAGGGAGGCCCCCACTCCGTGCTCTTTCATCGGTGCCTGAGATGAAATCCAAATCACCAAGAATCCCCACTCCCTTTGGGCTTTTGACACAAAGTGTGCTTTTCAGTGCCTTGTTTCAAGAAACACAGGCTTGAAGAGGCACCTTTCAGAAGCTGAGCAGCAATTCTAGCCCGTTGGGATGCACAGACCGAGATTTCTGGGTCTGATCCCAGGAGTGGGACAGGGCGGGCACAGGGTTTTGTGCAACATCACTCAGCCATCAGTGAGTGACAGCTGGGCAGATTCTCAGGCCTGGAATGATGAGGCCAAGGCTTCTGGCCTCTCGTGTAAGGATTCCAGGCTCTGACTCCGACTGGCATCAGCAGGGAATGTGCTAGAAAGGCAGGCTCTCAGGCCCCACACAGACCCACGGGGCCAGAGCCTGTACTCACCTGAGCCCCGCCGGGGTGAGTGGAATCCCCAGCCTCACACCAGCCCTGCCGGCCACTGCTGCTCCCATCCTCTGCCTGAGCCGTTCTGTTTTCCACACAATGGGAACCCCAGCCCCCAAGCCATCAGCGCAGAAGGGATGTGATGGGATGAAGGGCAGGGCAGGGCAGGGCGGTCGGGCCCCAGCACCCGGCTCAGGGAGCCTCCCACGTTTGGTGATCCTGAGCCCTCAGTCTGCTGGGAGAACTGTGGCTTACAGGGAAGTGCCGGTGGGAAAGGGGAGAGGAGCAGCGGTGGAGGGCAAGGGCTGAGGCCGTTGCTCCTTGATACACCGTGGGATGAAACCCTTTACTCAGTGAAGACCTAAGACTCCCTCAGGCCTGAAAGCTGCTCTTGGCAGGACGAGGACACAGACAGGAAGACCTCGATATGGAGACTGATCCCTGGCTGGCGCACCTGCTTCAGGATCTGACTGCAGCAGGTGAGACCCCAAATAAAGGCCCAGACCACAGCCACGGCCCATACAGCCCCGCAGGCTCTGGGTCCGGATGAGATGCAGCTGCTCAGCAGCGCCCAGGGCTGCCCCAGAGCCCTCTGGTCCCCAGAGCCCTTCTCCTCCCAGGGGCTCCCACACCCACATCTCTGCTGATTCCCTCACACATGTAGACAAGTCTGTGGCTTCTGTGGAGGCTAATTTTTTTCCTCAAATTTAATTAATTTTGAAAACAATGAACAATAATGATTGCACACACAACACCCAGGGCAGACTTTGGCCCTGTGCAAGCAGGAAACACAACTAAAAACGTGAATCTGAGAAGCAAGCGGGCACTGATGGGACGAAGCATGAGCTCTGGGCAGGAGGAACGCTGTTCAGTTCAGCTCCCAGGCAGTCCCGCACGTGCTGGAGGGCAGAGCTGGCCCAGGGCCGTGCGTGTGCGTGTCTGCCTCGCGCCTGCCTGGGGCCTGTTCTGGCGCTTGCAGCCTCCAGAATGCCCTGCGCTGTGCCGTCGCCTCATCTTGGAAACGAGTCCCTAAACCAACCAAGTATTCAAAGTATTCAAAGACCAGAAACTGCAACAGGAAGAAAAATTATTCATTTTGGTTTTGTGCCATCCTTCTCCTTGCTTTCTCACTTTAAAATATTTTGACTTTCTAATCCCTTAGCAGTGACTATGTACTTATAATATTTGCAGAATCTCTGAAATGTTTAATTACGAAGAAAAAATAGTCCCTCAGACTAAACAGCAAAGCATCAGGGGATCACAGAGCAACGGTGCTCATGCGGGCAGCGTTTAATTACAGGCCTTGATGAAGGACCAGTGGACCCAGAAGAGCCTGCCACGTGTCCCCGGGATGCCTCCCAGGGTGTGGCCGGGGGAGACGGGAGGTAAGAAGCTTGGGCATGACTCTGTGAGCTGACACTGCCACGCAGGCAGTGGCTGTCACTGCCTCCCAGATCCACGTCATTCTCCATGGCCCAGGCCGGGGCTCAGAGCAGAGGTTCCCAGGGAATGCTTATTCATGGAGTGAATAAAGGAAGCAGAGAAGGAACCAAGGAGCATCAGGCCCAGGCCTCCTGATGGAGCCTGCACATATGGGGCTCTGGGTGACGCTGCTGGGGGTCTCGGTCTCTGCTCTTCACCAGCACCTCTGTCCTAATGTCTCCCAGGCACGGCTGCCGGCCAGGTGCAGACAAAGACGAAGACTCAGACGTGGTGCCTCCAACACACTACGGATCCCACCTGGACCTTGAAATCCCCCCCAGGCTACAGAAGCCCCCGAGACCCTGGCTGCTCCCTTTCCTGTGGAAGCCTGGGGCAGACGGTGTTGTCACTGCTGTGATTTCACATGCCGGAGCCAGCTGTCAGCCACGGTGTGTGACGACAGAGGCCTCAATGTCCCCCCTCTCCCTGGCTGAGCTGGGTGTAGCCATGCGCCCCAGGACCCTCCTGAGGACCTTCCTCAAGGGCGGGCTCACAGCCATGTGCACCGGAGCTGGGCCTGCAACACTCAACTCAGTCTTCTCTCAACTCCACTGGAAGCCATGGGGGAAAGCGCATCTTAGACGGGCCCACAGGTCAATGCAGTCCCCAGCTGGGTGGCTCCTGCAGGTGCCTTCAGCCCACTCAGGGAGGGCGGTGGGGCCAGGCACTGTCCTGATCAGATGGCAACAAGCAGACTGCATGGGAATCAGACTGACCGGGGCCTGGCTGTGGCGGCTCACCAGTGGGGAGCACACCTCACCACTCCCCTAAGCCTCAGCTTCTCTACCCATGCAGTGAGTTGCTTTCAAGCCTAACTGAAGTAACAGACAGTAACACCTGCCAACATCAGCCGCCACCACCTTATCCACTGATCCACTGGTCATGCAATGTGGTTTGCCTGTGTCCCCACCCAAATCTCATCTCGAACTGTAGCTCCCATGATTCTGACGGGTTGTGGGAGGGACTCAGGGGGAGGGAACTGCGTCAGGGGCGCGGCTCCCCCAGACTGTTCTTGTGGATGCGAATGGGTCTCACAAGGGCTGATGGTTTGATAAGGGGTTTCCCCTTTCACTTGACTCTCATTCTCTCTTCTGCCTACTGCAATAGAAGACGTGCCTTTTACCTTCTGCCATGATTGTGAGGCCCCCTCAGCCACACGGAACTGTGAGTCCATCAAAGCTCTGTTTCTTATTAATTACTCAGTCTCAGGTACATCTTTACCAGCAGTGTGAAAACGAACTAATATACCAGGGTCAGGAGTTTTATCTTCCATTTGTTGGGATATTGGTCACTGCATAAGATACTTCCTTTCCTTGGGTTTAATAATTTGGTAGGGAGAGAACTGGCTTAGAGTTGCCAATCTTAGAGAAGTGAGCAAAGGAAGCCTCTGGGAGAAAGTTGGGCTTATTCTCCCAAGAGGCAGCCAGGCCGCATTGCCACCATCCCCTGGGGACTCCAAGGGCAGAAGCCACACCTCCAGGAGGGGCAGGTGGAGCAGGGTCAGGGCAGGAGGTGATCGGCCCACGAGCTGATGGTTCGCCGGGAATTCTGTGGGCTTGCGGGAGAAAGTTTGCGTGTGGGGAGCACGACCCTTCCCGGGGCTCCTTAGAGCAGCCTCCAGTGCGTCCCCTGCCCCCTGCCTCACCCGTGCAGGGAGCACCCTCCTCACACACCTCTGGCTGCGGGTTGGCAGGGCGCCGGGCACCCACACAGTGCTGCCAGGGCTGCGGGGAAGGACGGAGGTCTGTTTGCTGATAAACCACAGGCCGATGTTGCGGAGAGTGAGCCCTTGGGAGGAGCAGCCGCCTGAGGCAGAGCTGGGGAAGTTGGCACAGATGGACTGGAGCACAGCTTTAAGGCCACGCATCCCACACTCGGGAGAAACATCCTCATTACTGAGACATCACAGCCCTGCAGAAGGGTTTGCAGTGGACATAACGCCCGAGAGCCCCAGTCACTGCAGCAAGTTTGTGCAGCCCGGATGGGGGGTCCCCAACTCACCCTGGGACCCCTGCTTCCAGACGCCTCCCGGCCGAGGACAAGCCGGGTCTCTTAGCTTGAAAAGACACCCTAATTGTGGTCACATCGCCTGCTGCAGGTTCAGGGCTCAGGAAACCATGGCACTGGCTTCTCAATGCCCCAGAATGTGGCAAAATCTTAAATGGGACAAGAAATCCAAATGCAGAAAGGGTGTGCTCTCCAGGACCCGTCTGAAAAGTTACTTTCGGGCAGGCGGGGCCGCTCTTAGATTCTCCTCACCATCTCCCAGACATGCACACAGCAGGTCAAGAAAACCTGCCTTTCCCTGCCTGCAAAATGACGGAACAATCAAACAATCCCAAGTGCAGCAGCAGAATGGAAACAGGGACTCCGCTTAACCTGGAAAGCGGGAAGTAGCGTCGGTACTCAGAGGATTATTTAGGGGAAAAATCTACGTAATTCTTGCAGGGCAGGAGGGGGCTGCTGGTGCAGTGTCAGGAAGCGGAACCCACCACCATGGCAGCACGCGGGAGCCTACCTTGCTCTCGTCCTCCAGGTCGCTGTAGCCACAGGCATCGACGAAATCTGGGAACGTCTCCGACCACCCGTCACTCGTGCAGTTTTTGCTTATGTTTCCTGGAAGTGAAGTTCAGATATTTTATCTGCAAGTCCATGAAAACTGGCCTTAGAAGGGACCTTAGTCTGTGCTGAGCCCGTGCGCTCTTAAAATGCTTCCCATGCCCAGGGCTCAGCTAGGAGACAGGGCTGCCACTCAGAAACCTTCCTTGGCCTCCCAGTCCCCGTGACCTGGCCCGCAGGTCACCTCTCGGGGCCGGTGGGGCCTGAGATGAGAGTGAACGCACTGTGTCGTAAGTCGTAATTACCACAACTGTAAGTGTAGTTCTCCTGGGGCAGAACGAAAATTCTTCACAGACTCTTAGGTTCTGCCACCATAAGTGATATTTACAGCCAAGCCTTGGCCGTCCTGGAGCCGAGTGCCCGGCCTGCTCTGTTCCTGACAGCACCCTCCCTCCTCCTAGCCAGGCCCTCACCACCAACAGTGACCCGGTAGGGCAGGCTCCGTTTGGCCACTGGTGTTGGAAGAAAGGATGGCGGAATTACAGTTTAATTGTAGGAAATCAAGGCAGTTGTGCCCTTACAACCTCATTGTTTGCTCCTAAGGAACTAAAATCATATGTAAGCTCAGAAATTCAATGTTCCTTGTATTTGTGTGTCCTTAGCAGACGGCCACACAGAACAGTAGGTGATAAAGCTCTCAGAGGTGTCTGAGCTGTAAGAATAAAACCAGGCACTGAACGCCGTGCCAGCCTTGCTCCAAGCATGGCTGCATGGCATCAGGATCACCTCCACAGCAGAGCCCAGGAAGCCAGACCCCTCCATGCACTCCTGCACCTGGCATGGCCAGAGTGGGGCCCCGTCTCCCTGCCTGGGTGACTGGAAGGGTCTGGGGCTTTGGATTTAGCAAATATTTTCACTCCCATGACTTTTTAATTTCAAGACAACTTTGCAAGACAGACTTGGTGGGCACTGCTGTTCCCATTTTACAGAAGGGGAAAACAAGGCTTTGAAGACTCGGTTTCTGAGTGGGGGGTATGCGTGATTCTTGTCATGCAGTGGTGAGAGGCAGAGAGAGGGCTGGCTGGGCCAGGCCCTTGGCTCTACTGGGGAGGAGTAGGGTAGGAGACTGGTCTCAGCAAGGCCACAGGGCTAGCTCTGCCCACTGGTACCCCGATACCATCACCAATCAGGGGCTCTGACTACAAGGCCCACACCTCACACAGGGAGCCCCAGTAAGGTCTGGGGGCTGCTTAGCTGCAGAGACCCCATACACAGTACAGGCAAAACAGAGCCCTAAAACGGGTGAGACTCCTAGAGACCTGGTCCCACCGCCCCATTGTGCAGACAAGGAGACAGGTCCACAAAGATAAATGATGTGCCCACCACAGACTCAGGAACAGCACTCTTAATCGTTATTATAATAATAGTAGTCGTGGTAGTGGCCGCTCCGACTCACTGAGCCCTCAGGAACGCCAGGCTCTGTGCCTGCATCAACCCAGTTAATCTTGACAGCCACAGGAGGCGGCTCTCCAATTAATCTCAGAGATGAGACGGCCAAGGCTGAGGAAGAAGTGTCACTTGCCCAAAGTCACACTGGTAAGTGATGGGCCAAGCGCCACACCTGACAGCCTGGCTCTCACCTGAGCAGGGCACCTACAGGCCCCTATCCTGAGTCTGGAAGCCAGGACGTCGGTGGGAGCTGAGCCTGTCACTCATCCTCTGCGAGGTGCAGCCTTTTTTCCTTCCTACAGGAGATCAGTGTTTACCAATCCAAAGAAGATACTTAAATAAAACTCCAAAAACTAAGTCAGTCAGTCATTCTGTGAAGTGCAGATTCCCTCACAGGTTTTTTATCCTTTCTGACTTCTCACTCCTGAGACACACGGGGCAAATGTGGAAGGAGAGGAAATGCCTGAGGTGGCAACCTGCAGAGAGATCAGGGAGGTACAGAGAGAGGCCAGGGAGGGGCATAGAGGCCAGGGAGGTGTAGAGAGGCCAGGGAGGTGCAGAGAGGCCAGGGAGATGCAGAGAAAGGCTGTGGGGCGCGGGGGCACGCTCTTGCCCACTTGCAAGATGACGAATACTTGAAGGCCTCCCTTAGGACTTCAGTGCTCTCAGCGACTATTTCAAGCCCCATGAGGCTACATCATCCTCCACTGGGGGATGTGCTGATGCCCCTTTAAAGGCTCAGAAACACACCTGGCCCTACACCTGTGCTGGATGGGCGGCTGAGCTGCTGCCCTGGGTCTGGCTACAACAGTGCCATGCAGAATTGGCAAGTGGGCACCAGGAGCAACTGGAAACCCAGAAAGCAAGTCAAGGGAGAGAGGCCAGCACACAGCTGTTGGAGCTGCCTCCGGGGCCCTGAGCATGGGGCTTGAACAGGAGCTGTTCACAGAAGGCTGTCCTCCCGGTAATGAGTCCTTGTGCCTCTCATCCTGGCTCCTGCTTCCTTTTTCCCCTCTATGCAGACAGCTGGCTCATTGCCTCCTGGAGGGGATGGGGCAGGAAATGCCCAAAGCACCTGATCCTCACAGCTTTCCCCAAGCAGCAGCGGTAAAGTCCAGCCCGGGTGGGGAGAGCACCTGCATCCCGGGTCCCACCGCTGCAGGGCAGGGTTCGGACCTGCGGAAGGAGCTGCCCACTGCTTCTGGACACGGCCCAGGGTCCCGCCTGGCACAGAGATGGAGGGTGCCAGTGTGCTGGTCACTGTGATGATGAGCCGGGCACGCGTGATGATGCCCAGAGGCCACCTGCCTAGCGTAGGACAGACAGCCCCAAACCTCCCACCTGCTGGAAGGACGAGAAATCAAGAGAGAAAACAACGCTTCATTAGAATGGCGACTTATTTCTGGAACACCTGGGTTTGTGGGCGGAAATGATTCCGCGTGTGTTCTGTGACCCAGCTTTCCTTATAGGTCATGGGAGGGGCAGCCATCACATGTGGAGTGTTCTGTAGACCACAGAGCACCACGCAGATGCGAACCTGACTTTCATTTCATTTCAACAGTCTCCAGTTATCCCTGCCGAATTTAGTCTCTGAAGCCTCAGCCCCTGTGGTACGATGCCAGGTGGTTTCACCCCAGTCCTGCTTGGCCCCCAGTCACATCCACATCTCTCTAAGTATTTGCAAAGGATGCCCATTTAATGCCCCAGGGATGAATTCCATGCGGACGTTCCATGGGGACCATCTGTCCACGGTTTGTGCATGTCATCGCATAGCTCATGTTTTTCTGATGGGTTGAAAAAGTAGCAGCATATTTCCCCTGCATTTCAGATCATCTAGCTGCGACTACTCAGACTTGGGGAAACACTACAGGTTTCCTCACAATAGCAAGGTGGTGTCATGCTCCCTGCTTGGGAAAAAGGTGGAATAAGTATTTAACCCAAAACCGACTGGGAGTTTTCACACTTCCAGGGGGCGCAGGATGCTTCCAGGCAGGGCCAGAGCCTCACTGACCTGGGCGCCTGGTGCCCAGATGGCTTCTGTCTGGCAGACGCCGGACTGTGTTTTGGTGTTTGCCAGTGTGCAAACTACCAGGCTGCTGGGTGCTTTCTGGAAGCCTCAGAACCATGCCATCGACTAGGAAAAGCCGGAGTCCATGCCAATTCTCTCCAGAGCTCCAGAAGAAAGGATGCAGCCCAAGCTGCTCAGTAGAAATGCTACTGATTGGAGGGAACAGTTCTTAAAGTTCAGGTTCTCTAAAGTGACTTCAGTTCTAAGTCACGGGTGGGTAATGATGCTAACGCAAGTACGGTCCCCACCTTCAGGCTGCTCTGCTGGCAACTCGGGGTGAGAAAGTCAAAATCTTCCTTTCGGAATCTCCTTCTCCTCTGTCCCAATCTCTTTTCCAATACTCTGCTTTCAAACACTACAGCATTACTACTTCCCAAAGTCCTTACCCTTTAACCTCTGTCTGAGATAAAAGCAAATTCTCCATAATGTTTCAAACTATTATACTTTTTGTTTCCAGATGTTTCTTATGTTTTCTATTTTTCTAAATAGATTTCTTCACACCGTGACAATCTGAATCACTCACAAAAACAAACAAAACCCTTCTCTCAGGATTCAGCCAAGAGATATTTGCCGCACTGCATATAGAGCATGCCCCGGGTGCCGAGGAGGAGCCTGGAAGCCCAGAGGAACTGCAAATTCCAGGCAGCATCAAACCCGTGAGGCGGCAGGGAGGTCGGGGGAATGGGTTCGGTAAACTAGGTGCGTCCTGGGGCCTCTGCCCTGAGCATGGAGGCTCTGGGTGCCTCACGTCTCACTTCCCAGAAACTTCCAGAGCGTGCTCTCCGGATTCACAGGCCGACTCAGCAGGAGGAGGGAGCCTCTTTATGCCCCCTCGCCTCCCCTCCCCTCTCATGCATGTTTCCCATGCTTTGGTTCCCATGTGGCTCCTGTCTAACCTGGTTCTTTCCCTGCAGTTGCCCTGCTCTCTGGGGTTTGGCTGAAGGCAGGTGATGCCCTTCTGCTCCCTAAGACGGGCACTCACCCCAATATGCCACAGCCGTTCCCTGACCCCCAGGGTGGCAGGAGATGCCTGAAGGAAAGTGATGTTCCTGCTTCTTGGATGGAAAACATGGATGCTCAGATGAAAACACCCTGGAGGAACTCAGGAACGCAACCCACAGACAGTACCTGCTTTGCTGTAGAAATTGCTGAAGACTTTTGGGCAGGGCACCGTGACCGTCTCTCCCACATTGGCAGGCCGCCAGCATGTGATGTTGTCCCAGACGCCACTGCAGGCTGGAAGGAGAGAAGCAGAGTGAGGCGGGTGCAAGGTGAAAGAAGCATCACAAACAGAAATGCCATTCATGAGATAACTGCCTCACAAACTCCTTTTCTGTGAAACATACTTGCACCAATGCAATTATTGAGACTATAGTTAGCTTGTGGGTTCATCTCAATGAGCTTTGGAGGAATAACCATATGGTGATAGAAAGCATTTGAGTAATTCAATGTATACCATGTACCTTCTGAATTTTAAGAGAATCATTACGTACTTGTTGTGATCAGCATTTCCCAGTGTGACAAAGTGGGCACCACTGGGTATTAGTGCAAGGGCCCGTCGGGGAGGGCGATGCCCAGGGAAAGTGTGCTTGTGCTTCTGTGGAATCTGACTTCAATGATTATTTGCAAATGGAAGTATTTGATAATATTTGGTTGATTTTTCACTGTCAAGATGCCTTATTGGCAACAAAATCTTAGGTTACCTGCATGGAGTTATCAAATAATTTGCATAATGCATAGCTTAAACATTTTTAGACCTCTTAGTTGGTCTTAATAACCACCTGGTGAAGGTAAGATATAAAAATATTGCATTAATTATCTTTCAGATGAACATTTAATGACTTCTCAATATCACAAAACAGTGATGGAATCCATGTTTAAATCCAGTGCTTTTTCCTACTTGTCCATGGTATTTACACTATATTTGAGACCTCTAAAATTTTATCTTATACTTAAACCTCAATATCAGAAAAGCAATGTGCTGGCCTCGGTAAAAACTAACAAACAAACAAACAAGCAAACAAACGTCAGTTTTCCTTTCAGCGTATGCCACCCAGACCTGTGCAATAACTGTAGGGATACATCCATGGAGAACACACAGCTTTGGTGTGAACACAGGAGTGTTTTACTTTCAAGAATACAGAAATGTCTCTGAAAAGTTGGCCATGAGCTAAGTTTTGCAGATGAAAATACTTTCTAAATACTTCCAATAAAAGTGAAAATATATTTATTATAAAATAAAATTACATACCAATATTAGAGTAAGTACATAAATTCATATTACATTAATGTTAACATATTTATTTATTTATTTATTTTTGAGACGGAGTCTCCCCCTGTCGCCCAGGCTGGAGTGCAGTGGCCAGACCTCAGCTCACTGCAAGCTCCACTTCCCAGGTTTACGCCATTCTCCTGCCTCAGCCTCCCGAGTAGCTGGGACTACAGGCGCCCGCCACCTCGCCCAGCTAGTTTTTTGTATTTTTCAGTAGAGACGGGGTTTCACTGTGTTAGCCAGGATGGTCTCGATCTTCTGACCTCGTGATCCGCCCGTCTCAGCCTCCCAAAGTGCTAGGATTACAGGCTTGAGCTACCGCGCCCAGTCTTAATGTTAACATATTTAAAGAAAATGTTGATTTTCTTTTAAAATGTTCAAAACAAGTGATCAAATATAAATGCATCACTAGAAACTCCAGATGTGCCTTAGGCCCACCAGGTGTGAGCGCCTGTGTAAGGCTGCTTAGAGTCTAAGCAGTAGAGTTATTTAAGTGCTAAGTTCATAAACCAAGCACCTCTAATTCTGGTGTGTAGGGCAGGTGGTGGAGAGGTGTCAGGATGGGGTTCCTAGCCAAGAGTGAACGAGGTGCAGAGGGAAGTGAAGATGTCTAGGCCTCTAAGTGAAGACTCTGCACGTGATCAGCCAAGTTCTGTCCATCTCCTATAAAACGGCAAGCTCTGGCAGTTTTGTGGCTAGTTATTTTGAAGGTTCAGCTTTTTACCACAAAACGACAAATTTCTGCCTTGATAATAGTAATGGCTGGGTGCAGTAGCTCACGCCTGTAATCCCAGTGCGTTGGGAGGCCGAGGTTGGTGGATCGTTTGAGGTCAGGAGTGCGAGACCAGCCTGGCCAACATGGTGAAACCCTGTCTCTACTGAAAACACAAAAATTAGCTGGTTGTGATGGTACATGCCTGTAATCCCAGCTACTCGGGAGGCTAAGGGAGGAGAATTGCTTGAACCCAGGAGGCGGAGGTTGCGGTGAGCCCAGATCGCACCATTGCACTCCAGCTTGGGTGACAAAGCAAAACTCAGTCACACACACAAAAAGTAATAATTATATGATATTGCTATTTTAAAACAATGGGCTGGGTGCAGTGACTCATGTTTGTAATCTCAACACTTTGGCAGGCTGAGGCAGGATGATCCCTTGAGCCCAAGACTTCAAGACCAGCGTGGGCAACATAGCAAGACCCCATCTCTACAGAAAATATTAAAAAATTCGCTGGAGGTAACAGAGCATGCCTATAGTCCCAGCTACTTGGGAGGCTGAGGTGGGAGGATCACTTGAGCCTGGGAGGTCGAGGTTGCAGTGAGTAAAGATTATGCCACTGCACTCCAGCCCCGGCGACAGAGCAAGACCTTGTCTCAATAAATACACAATAAATAAGATAATATATAATAAGATAACTAATACATAATATAAATTATAATGCAATAATTATATATTGTATAATACTAATTGCTGCTTTAAATTGCAACAGAGAATACTAATTGCTGCTTTAAATTGCAACAGAGATACTAAATTCATACCACATCAAACCGTCTTTGCATTATAGTAGGATTTGATTCAAATGTCTAGAACTTGTCATCTGATCCCTTTAATGTCTAGGTAAAGTCTTCCGTTTATTTGTTCCTTTATTGAACCGCACGTGAGGGAACAGAGCTAGAAGCTGTCAGGATGTGAGGACGCGGACTGGAGGGCGTCAGGACCCCTGCTGCTGCTGAGCTAGCAGCCGGAAGTGCAGCCGGAAGTGCAGCGGCAAGCGCAGCCACAGTGCGGGGCACACGCGTGGCACAGGCTGCAACCTCCCGGCAACAGCCGCCAAGAGGGAATGTAGGAGTTTCTCCCTCAGCTTCTCAACCTCACGGAAAGGACAGCCAAAAATTTGAAAGGGCAGCCCCAAGAGATGTCCCTACGGCCTTGCAGACAGAAGCAACTGTGTTTAACAGCCGGGCAGAGGAAGGGGGAGATGCGAGAGACAGGCCATCGGTGCCCCCCGCACTGGCACGGGCGGAGGACGCTGCAGGGAACCGCGTCCAGGTGGAGTCCGGGGCTCTGAGACTGCAGCCTCCTGGAGGCCGGGCCACGGCACCTACCTGGGACCGCCGGCCGAGAGCCCCGACTGTGAGGAGGAGGCTCACGGCGCCTACCTGGGACCGACTCTGTCTGTGAGGAGGAGGCTCAGGGGACCTACCTGGGACCGACTCTGTCTGTGAGGAGGAGGCTCAGGGGACCTACCTGGGACCTGATCTCGACTGTGAGGAGGAGGCTCAGGGGACCTACCTGGGACCCGATCTTGACTGTGAGGAGGAGGCTCACGGCGCCTACCTGGGACCCACTATCTGTGAGGAGGAGGCTCACGGCGCCTACCTGGAGCCAGACCCCGCCCGAGGACCCCGACTGTGTGAGCAGGCAGCCCACAGTGAGTGCCTGGGGCCAGACCCCAGCCCGAGGATCCCGTCTGGACAAGGAGGGGGACTCCAGAGGGAGTGGCTCTAGGAGAAGAAAATGGAACCCTGAGACCACCTCATGCCTGCAGTGTCCTGAGAGTGTTTTGCTGTTGCTGTTCTGGCCCGAGGTTTGATGCCTAATTATTTACAGGTAGGTGAAAAACCCAGCAACAGAAAAACGAGGAAAAGCATCAAGTTCTGAAGAAAGGAAATGCTGAATATTACGTGGCTCAACTGTGACGGCCATAATGTACACCAGCAATGTGAGGTGAGTCCATCAGGAGGCTGGCGGGATGATAAATTATGCTTGGGTGGTGAGAACGGCACAGGAGACAGAGATCTTTATTCTTGTTAGAAATCTAATGGACACTGACGTAAATTGGGAGGAAGAAAGAAAAGAAACAGGAGCATAAGTATGCTGTTTAGAAATAAAATAAATACCAGAGAAGAGATGAAAGAGATGCTGCCATAGGGTTGAGAACTGGGGATGAGGAGGGGCTGAGGAGGGGCCAGAGACTATTATCTTCATTCAGCCTTGTAGTATCATTTGCCTTTTACAACTTTACAAATGCACTCTTTGTTGAAAACTAGCATTTAAAGTGTATCATAATATTAAGATACCCATCTTTAAATGTTTACATTTTTAAGAAACCTTGTGCAGGCCAAAGCAAAATAGTGCGTGAACAGGCCATCAGTTCAGTGTCAGACGTAAGTGATTCAAATTCAGCGCAGCGAATTTGGGAGAGGCAGTGAACATTCGGGAGAGGCAACAAGTCCTTCTGTAGGAGTGAGCGCCGAGTCACAGGATGGCAAGGGAGGAGAAGGGGAGGCAGGCAGGGGCCACCCCCGAGAGAAGCACAGCCACGTGGAGATGCCTGTTCGTTTGGAAAGCAGTGGGCAGCCGAGATTTCATGAAACAAAGGATTTGTGATGAAGGTAGTGAAAAACAAACAAAAGTGCTCAGATAAGGCCGTCAGGGAAATGGGACTTGTTAAGCTCTGGTGGCAACCTAGATTTTCGAGATGGTGAATCATAAAATCAAAGGTCGCTCTGAAAAGTGGAAAATGTTTGTATCAATAGACTCTGAAAAGTTACTTGGTGAAATTCAGTGACCATTTCTAATTTATTTAAAGCCCTAAATAAAAGAGTAAAATAACGAGACTCCCTTAACATCACAGAGAATATTTGTTAAAAATAGCAAGCCCTAAGCCAGGCACCGTGGTAAGTGCCTGCAGTCCCAGCCACCCAGGAGGCTGAGGCAGGAGGATCGCTTGAGCCCAGGAGCTTGAGTTCAGCCTGGGTGACTGAGTGAGGCCCTGTCTCAAAGAAAAGAAAAGAGGAAAGAAAAAAAAAGAAAGAGAGAGGGTGAGAGAAAGAGAAAGGAAGAAGGGAGGGAGGGGGGAGGGAAGAAGAAGAGAAAGAAAGAGCAAATGTTAGACATGCTTAAACACAATTGTACAACTGAGGAGCCAGGTTGGGTACTTGCAATCCATTATTCAACAGTGTGTTATAAGTTTCAGCTAAAACAGCAGATAAAAGAAAATGAACTAAGAGATATAAACTGGTAAAAAAGTAGAGAAAAAACCCTAGAACTGTACTTTCTGTATGGCAACCACTAGTCTCACATGGCCATTTAAATGAAAGCTAATTAAAATGAGATGCAGTTAAAGGTTTGGTTCCTCAGTTGCACCCTCCACATTCGAATGTTCCACAGTGGAACATGGCTGGTAGCCATCACACCGGCATTTCCACCACCATGGGAAATTCTACTCGACAGCACTGTCTAGGGTCAGAGTTAGACAAATGCAACACAAACCCAGCAAACCTGTCTCACAAATCAGGAAGCAAAGAGAGAGAGAAAACAGCAATGAAATCCTTTGGCTCGCACACCAAGGCAGAAGCTCAGAGGAGCCGCTTCTCTGGGTCATGGGTCTTCAGCTAAAATGTCCCACATAAATAATCCAAAACACTTATGAATCAATATAAATGATAAAGTTGTTTCACTTATCACCCCAATCTTCGTCTTTCAAAACTTGGCCGAGGGGTAGAGAAGGAGCCTTCTCTGATCTCAGCAGCCTCTCACCCGAAGTGACGGCCAGGGCCTCGCGGGCAAGCCTGGCTGAAACAGGACTGCGGTCTGTCTGCTTTGGACATCTCACCTTAATGAGAACACAGCAAAGTGTGTCACCACTAGTGCTTAGAATGTGTCACCAAAGCCCCTGAGCTCAGGCTTGCTGGCTGGGTCGCCCCTTGGCCTTTTCAGATCATGCCCCTGACGTGCTGCCTGCAACCTCCAAGGTCAGGGTGCTGGGAGTGGAGGAACTCAGGCTGGCAAAGCTGGTGTCCGAACTGCCCCACACCCTACAGCTGCCCTTCTCACCTCCGATTCTGCTGCTGCTTCCAGTCTTTCCTGAGCACACAAGTCAGCTTCCGGGGGCCATGTGCTTCCTTTCATATACCAGCTTAGCCTGCGTTTAGCTAAGTAGTCAGGCAGCAGGTGTGAGGCATCAATTTGTTTGTAAACAGCAAGGTCTCCCAGGGCTGCTGTGAGCTCCTCCCATCCCACACACACCAGCTCCACCCAGTGGACGTGGGGTCTTGTCCCTACCCTGCTGTGTGGCCCCATGACCTGTGCTGACCACTCGGACTGACAGGCTCTGCTCCCTTCTGGACGGTGGTCATCATGGAAGGGTCGGAGCAGTTGGTGGGAGCCCCGGTTGGAGAGGCTGCAGGGAGAAGCAAGGCTTAGGCACCTGCTGAATGTAGGGAAGGAACAGCTTGGGTGATGTGGGCAGAACCTTCTGGGCCAACCTCAGAGCCTTGGGAGGAGCCAACTACTAATTTTGAAGCCAAGTTTCAGGAGATTTGTGCCATAGCCACAGGTAACCGGGAGCAAATCTTCCTGGGAAGCACACAGCGGGTGGAGCAGAGTCACATGGGCCCTCCAGAGGGCCCCACAGTGGGTTGGCACCAGCATGGTCAGTGCCCGCTTGGTCAATGCGTTCAGGGAAGCATGTGGGCAGAGCGGGCAGTGACCGATGGTCAGTCACAGGGGCCGGTCAGGAGGCTGGAAGCTTCCAGGCAATGAATGAATGTCGACTGGCAGTGGTGGCTTCCTAACTTTTTGCTTGAAAATCAGCTTAGTCTCCTAAAAAAGACATTGTAGACTAAGTGGTTCCGAAAAACTGACCCTGCGACGGTGCAGCCTTCCGACATTTCTGAGGCTTCACAGCATCTTCAACGAAATACACCGGGTTTGGGGAAGGCTGCTGCGAGAACAGGTTCTTACCAGTGTGCTGGGAATTCCTCCAGGTGGAGTTCTGAGGAACACAGCAGTAACTCAGTTCTGTGCCACCTTCTAGCCGAAGGGGAGAGTGCACCCAGTGGGGAGGAACCTACAGGAACCTGCAGTCCTGTCGTGTCAAAGATGCTGCTTCTCTCCGGAGACTCCCTAGGAAGTCCTGGCTCTCACAGATGACGCTACAGGTGTTACTTTGAGTTCTGGATTTGGATTTATTTTCTCATTATTTCAAGTTCAATGACAGAAACATCAATTAAATTTCAAGAAACTCTCACGACATGCGCCCCCTCATCTAGGAAATGACTTTTACATATATTCCATTTTGTCCTCCCAGCAACTCCCTGAAGAAGGCGAGAGCCCCAGTGATTGTCCTCACACTGGGGAGGAGACCAGGTTCGCAGAGGGGAGGAAACACGCTGTGAGCCACAGGATGGAATGCGGGAGCCGGCCGAGCCGGTCGGGCTCCTGGGTCGCCGCCCTTTCCCTGGCAGGTCACTTGCCGTCTCAGACCTCATGGGTCTTGCTTTATCACCAGTGTTTACCACACACAAGGCTTTCTGTGACCTAATTTCTCCAGGATTTTATAACTATAAAAGCACTGGTCATGGAGCCAAAGGGTAGGTATGTGGGTCCAGGATCCCTCTTTAAACCTCCGGCGTGAATGAGGATGAACCCCTTTGTATGGCCTGTGAACAGACAGGATAACAGTGAGCACACCACACACGGTGCCGCACCACGCAAAGGCAATGCAGGGCGTCACATTGGAGGTGGGGCCGCACCTGCTGACCTGAGTCATGGACACAGACGGGTGCAACTCCAGTTGTCACCTGCACCATGCTTGCCATGCAGCTTATGCTCTCCTTGGACAATGGGCAGCTCTGGAAGGTGGTGTCCCAGATCTTCTCATGGTTCCCCTACACCCTCCTTCCTTCTTCAGTCACCTGCCCCTGCCCCACACGCAACTCCACAGAGGGTGGCAGCTGAGGGTGGGTGGCCCAGGAGGCCCAAGTCATGGGAGGCCACCCTGCTGCTGTCATCAGTGACCACCAAGTGTCAGCAGGACTGGGAGGAGGGACATGAGAGCTGAAGTTGCTTCATCCCGTCAGGGCTGGGGAGCAGCTCTAGGAACCAGCAAGTGGGAAAAGGAAAGCTGAGAAGCGAAGCCTCCTGAGACTGGCCATCAGCTCAGATCACAGCTTGCCTCCAACACATTTAGAAGCAAATAATTCGAATCACATCCTCCATTCAAGAAAGCATGATTTATGTCTCAAGTGACAACAACAAATCTTCCTCCAGAATCTGGGCAGAGCAGGAAGTCCCAGCTGGTTCTCACGGGGAGCTCAGAGAGGCCGGGGGCATCACAGTCATCAAATACTCTCCTTGCACAGCAAATAACAGGCTGAAGGATGAGTCTCTCTCTTCCTGCAGGGGGGCTACTGAAGTCCTTGTGACCACTCCTTCCGAAAGTGGATGTTTAAATACCTTCCCAGCCTCATGTCTGAGTGGCTGAGTTCTCAGCAATCCCCTCCGCTTCTGCCCCAAACGGTAACAGTCAGGATTCTTCCTGGAGATCGCCGTGAGGAAAAGGCCCGCAGAGGAATTCTGATTGCCTGGTTGTGACGGAGTGTGCTGCTGGATACCATTTTCTGTGTCTCAAGGAGCTGCATGTGAAAGCAGTCAGCCTGATCCATCTCAGGGAATGGGCTTAAAACATGGGTCCCGATGAGCAAGACCAAGGTGGGAGAACAGCGTGCTCAGCCTCCCACCTCCCGGGCCTCCTGATCCAGCCTCTTCTTGTGCTTCCGGCTTCAGTGGGTGTTTACAGTGAATGAGACGGAGGGGAAGGAAGAGAGAAATGGAAACATAGCTGTCATTCAACGGCAGGCGTGAGCCGGGCTCCACTGGCCCCTCTCTTCCAGCCCAGACAGAGATGCACGAACCGGTCCAAGTTCTTTCATTATAGAAAGTGACTTTTCATCTTACCTTAAGAGAAACCAGAAAAGCAGTCCTTCTGGTACCGTGGTAATTCTTTGTATAAAATCTGCTGTGACCAGAACTACGTGGTTACCACGGTCACTTGGTGCCAGTGCCAGAGCTGCTCCTGGATGCTGTCACTGGCATGGGCTCTGCAGTCCCGAGTGCACAGAACCGAGGCCTGGGTGTGCTGCACAGTGCTTTGCGCACTCCTACAGACCACACCTTCAGAGGAAAATTAGCAGCAAGATCCCACATTTTGGATCTGGACATTCAAGGCTGTGGGAGTGGAGCCAGGTGGAGGCAAGGCAGAGGGTGACCAGATGCCCCTCCTGAAATGCAGCCCTGGGTCCCTCCAGGCTCCTGGCAGGACCTCCCTGCCTGATGTTCATCCTGCACACCCAGCCCCTGCCGCCACCCCTACCCCTCCCCACCTGCTGTAAACACCCACACGCCAGGGGCTCTGGTTTAATTTGCCTGGAGGATGTTTTTATCGTTTTAGGATTCTTCGTGGTTCCGAGTGTACCCAGGGCTGAGGCCCAGCCTTGGAATGCGGAGGCTGGAATGGGTCACCATGCAGGGTGGTCCCTAGCCGTCCATTTAAACAGGCCCCCGGCAACTCTGACGATGGGCCGCAGCTCCCTGGGTGGACATAGGAGATAGGAGGGATGGGGCCCAGGCACGCAGGGGTCCCGCCCTACAGCTCCTGCCTGCCCCTGAGCATGTTGCTAACCCTAGGCCTTGGTTTGCTCCTCTGCAGAATGGAGATGACACCAGGTAGGAGGTGATCACGCGCACCGCAAGGCAGAGCTGGGTGCACGGGGCCTCGACTGCGGGGCGGCAGCACTCAGAGCTCCTGCAGGATGATATGTGGCCTGTGTCTCCAGACACAGACTCATGCTTGCTGTTACCCCTGCACCCATAGGAGCCCAGATGCAGATGCCCAGACCAGCCTGCCACATGGGGGGCTGTGGAGGCAGCGGCGCAAGGCAGAGGCCGAGGCAAATCCCTCCTAGGGCACAACCCCAACATTCTGATATGGGAATTCATTCATCACCAGAAGCCCAAGGCCAGGGGGCACCACCAGTCCCATCTCCCACGTGTGTAGTGCCCGAGGTGAAGCAGCCTGCGGGCGCCCAGCCATGCCCTAACCTCCGCTCCCCAGCCTCCACACAACATCCTCCAGGGTGGGGTCGGGTTGGCTGAAGGCCAGGAGGGCCCGGCCTGGGAAGCGCAGCCTTGCAAAGCACGCCTACCTAGAGCCGTCCAGGGATGCATGAAGCCTAGTAGATGGGGTCGGAAGAAACGCCTGTCCCCCTTGGAGAGGGGACAGCGTGCTGGGGCCACCCCCAGCTCTGAGCTTGTCCCTCATGGCATCTCCCACCGTGGGCCCCTGACCTCTGCAGGGGCACCTCCTGAGCTTCCTGCACTTGCTGAGGGTCCTCACGGCCCACCTAGGCGGGACGCGGGCAGGACAGGGAGGGGCTCCCACCACCGCCGTGCCTGTGTTCTGTATTTTGGTCTGGGGTGGTTCAGTCCAGACTCATACTAAACATATCTGAATGGGAAAACAATTTCATGTTTTTCTCACTGTATTTGTTATTCTCCTCACCTGTCTCTTAAATAAGGAGCAGCCTTCTACCAGGGAGAAGAGCAGGCAAGGATGCCTGGTGCAGAGGGTCGTCCAGGAGGCAGCAAAGCAAGGCTGGACGGTCCCCCTTGGAGTGCTCACCAAGGAGGGACTGCCCACCGCACCTGGATCCCTCCCAGGTCACGAAGGTGGGGACAGAGGGGGCCACCGCCAGGTCTCATCACACCAGGCTGCCCTGGGCCACCAGGATTCTTTTACAGGAAACAGCCTAGAACTTTTCATATCTAAGGTGACAATACACATGCCTCGCTTAAATATGTCTTTAAGATTCCAAGCATTTTTCCAGATGTAAATTTTCAAATTAGGAAAGTAATCTCTGCCCGCTGGGAACATGTTCCAACACAACACAGCCCAGGCAGAAGAGTGAAGGCCTCACGTCGGTGCCACTAAGTAGTAACAGGCTAGTGTGCAGCCTGGGCGGCAGGTGCAGCTGTGCAGGCTCCGTCTCTGCGTCCCACCGCAGCCATTTAGGACGGGTAAGAGGCTGGGCCTTGTCACTTGTCACCTCCATGAGCAGGTGCCTCTGTCCCTAGTATTTCTGGCTACTCTTTGAAAATTCATTTTCTAACCATCCTAGTTTAAGGTATGATTTAGTTTCCTTATTTAATACACTTAGCTCCAAACTTAAAACATTTAAGCTTAGATTTAAACAGGGGCCATCCAGCCCTACTTTGCTGCCTCCTGGCTGACCCTCTGCACCAGGCACCCTTGCCTGCTTTTTAAGTTTGGACTTAAACATTAAAGTTTGGCGCTAAACATACTAAATAAGCTTTGGGGCAGAAACCTGCATGGGAAGAGGGGAGGCCTCCCCTTCTTATGCCCAGGGTGTGAGGGGCTGGAGGGGAGGGTGGGAGACTGCCCTTGACCTGCTCCAGAGGCCTGGGTGGTCACCTCCCTCCCTCCCTCCCTCCCTCCAGGCTGCTGTTCTGATTCCTCCTTCCTTGTCCTGCTGGGCAGACTCTGACACAGCCCCAGGCCAGCTCCTTCTGAACGAATCATCTCCCAGGGTTCCATTTACCTAGGAGAGGTTTTCCTTCCAGTGCTCTCTCTCCACAGGGGACGGGGGAGAGGCACGGCATTCCGAGGGCAGAGGTAACTATCAGGACACCACTTCTGAGTCCAGCAACGTCAGGGACTTGCTTGGGAAGGGGACCTCCCTGCTTAGGGTCGTAATGAACCTGAGACCCCAGGAGTTCATTTTGACACACTGTTACACATGCTTAGGTACACGTGCATGGGATACACAGAAATCATGTATGATTTCTTTTTACAAAAATAGGATATTGTACATGTGGAAATCTTCCTTGCTTTCCCACTTAATATATCATGCATATTTTTCATGTTATTCATGTAGAACGCCATCATTTTTAATGGCTGTATAATATTCCACAGCACAACCACAGCACAGTTAAATGCCCCATTTGTAATCCTCAATATCTACAATGTTTATGATATAAACAAATGGCAATGAAATAATTGTCTGATAGGAAATCTAGTTATTCAGTATTTAATAGGGGCCAAAAATGCTTGAACTTTTATCCTGTCCTTTTAAAAGGAATTGTGGTTCTTTCCCAGTCAACGAGGAAAAGCCCTTCTTTACTGCAAACGCTCATGAATGATGTGTAGAGAATTATTAGCATTGGAGAAGTCAACATGGTTTAACCTCCAAAGACAATTGATTGGATATGAATCATTGACAGATACGGAAGCCAAGACGTGAGTTGTTGAACCAGAGCTTAGACCACTGTGCTGGCAACCTCACAGGTGATCCTCCAGCCCCCCTTTGACTCCCTATGAAGGGAAAGAGACGCTTTTATGCGTGGAGTTCTGGAGGTCACGTCCTAACCAGGTGACAAAGAACATAATAGGAGGTCAAGGGGCATGATGGATGGCAGGATCGTGAGGTCAAGGGGCATGACGGGCGGCGGGACTGCACACTGGGAGAGGCACCGGAGGCTCACAGTGTCCCCAGACGTCTTCCTCCCGGAAGCCTTGGACCTGAATCTAATCAAGCCTTTACCACCAAATTCTAGTTCAAAGGTACCACAGGGAACAGAGGAAGAATTCACCACCAAAAGGAAATGCTGAGACAGAATGTGAGCTGGTTAGGGGACAGACCTGCCTGTTAAAATGCCTCCATTGTCGGGAGCCTCAGGCATGGTTTCCCAAAATATGCCCTCTAGAGTCTGTAAACACAGTGGGACCAAATGCAGCAAAATGTTGCCGAATCCAGGCCGTGGAATGTGAATATTCCACATACCCTTCTAACACCACGATTATATAAACTTTCAGACATTCAGAACGGAGCCAGCGTTACTGTTGGAAAAATGCTCGTTAAGGTGAGAACGAAGACCAGGCTTCCTTTACCTGCAGAGTCCTGTCTGGCTCTGGAAAAGCAGGAGCTCACGGAATCCTGAGCCCTCACGTGAGCAAGGCACCTGGGGGGCTGTGATGGGAAGCTGCTGGCTCATCCAGCAGAGCTAGCCAGCCCCTCCCATGGGGACCCCGAGGTCATGCACCAAAGGCTACAAAAACAGAACCGAGGTGGTGCCTGGCTGGTGGCAGAGATGAGGCTCCAGGGGCAAGTGTGCTCCCACCGGCATCTCTCTTTGGGATCTGGAAGTCATCTCCTGAACCACTGCTCTCTTGCTTCTGCGGAGCTCACCTGCTCTCCCGGGAAGAGACTGAACTGGATAAACACAGGCCCGGCAACAAAGGAGAGTGAATGCTGTCACCTCACTTTCTGCATTGGGTGGGTCCAGAGGGTGCTGGCTGTGTTCCTGAGTCCCTGACACTAATGTGAAAGCACACCTGTGAGCCTTTGTGCCTTCTCTGGAAAGACAGCTGCTGAGCAAGGAGGTTCCATCTGAGCTCTAAGATGCAGACATAACAGAGTTTCTAGAAAAAACAATCATCTTCATTTTGGCCATCAAAGTCATTGATCCTCTATGCCTATTATCAGTTTAAAGGACTAACAGCTTGATGGAATGATTCACCGGTTGAGGTGGGAAAATCATTTTTCTTTTTAACTTTTATTTTAGATTCTGGGGTACATGTCCAGATTTGTTATACAGGTAAACTCGTGTCATGGGAATTTGTTGTACAGACTGTTTCATTTCCCAGGTATTAAACCCAGTATTCAGTAGTTATCTTTTCCGCTCCTCTCCCTCCAACTAGGGGAAGACCCCAGTGTTGACCGGGCACGGTGGCTCACACCTGTAATCCCAGTACTTTGGGAGGCCAAGGTGGGCAGATCACAAGGTTAAGAGATTGAGACCATCTTGGCCAACATGGTGAAACCCTGTCTGTCGCTACTAAAAATACAAAAATTAGCTGGGTGTGGTGGCGTGCACCTGTGGTCCCAGCTACTCGGGAGGCTGAGGCAGGAGAACTGCTTGAACCCGGGAGGCAGAGGTTTCAGTGAGCCAAGGTTGCACCACTGCACTCCAGCCTGGCGACAGAGCAAGACTCTGTAAAAAAGAAAAAAAAAAAGAATAAGAATAAGAAGCAGGAGGAGAAGGAGGAGGAGGAGGAGGAGAAGGAGGAGGAGAAGAAGAAGAAGAAGAAAAGAAGGAGAAGAAGAAGGAGAAGGAGAAGAAGAAGAAGAAGAAGAAGAAGAAGAAGAAGAAGAAGAAGAAGAAGAAGAAGAAAGAAGAAAGAAGAAAGAAGAAGAAAAGAAAGAAGACCCCAGTGTCTGTTTCTTTCTTTGTGTTCATGAGTTCTCATCATTTAGCTCCCACTTATAAGTGATACTGTGTAGTATTTGGTTTTCTGTTCCTGCATTAATTTGCTAAGCAAAATGGCCTCTAGCTCCATCCATGTTCCCACAAAAGACATGACCTGGTTCTTTTTTATGGCTGCATAGTATTCCATGGTGTATATGTACCACACTTTCTTCATCCAGTCTGTTACTGATAAGCATTAAGGTTGATTCCATGTCTTTGCTATTGTGAACAGAGCTGCAGTGAACATTCATGTGCATGTGTCTTTATGGTAGAATGATTTATATTCCTCTTCATATGTACCCTGTAATGGGATTTCTGGGTCAAAAGGTAGTTCTGTTTTTATGTCTTTGAGGAATTGCCAGTCTTCCACAATGGTTGAACTAATTTACACTCCCTCCAACAGTGTATATGTATTCCCTTTTCTCTGCAATCTTGCCAGCATCTGTTATTTTTTTACTTTTTAGCAATAGCCATTCTGACTGGTGTGAGATGGTATCTCATTATGGTATGGATTTGCATTTCTCTAATGATCAGTGATGTTGACCTTTTTCCCATATGCTTTTTGGTTGCATGTACGTTTTCTTTTGAAAAATGTCTGTTCGTGTCCTTTGCCCACTCTTTAATGAGTTGTTTTTCTCTTGTAAATTTGTTTGAGTTTCTTAGAGATGCTGGATATCAGACCTTTGTCAGGTGCATAGTTGCAAATGTTCTCTCCCATTCTGGAGGTTGTCTGTTTACTCTGTTGATAGTTTCTTTTGCTGTGCAGAAGCTCTTTAGTTTAACTAGACTCCATTTGTCAATTTTTGCTTTTGTTGCAATTGCTTTTGGTGTCTTTGTTATGAAATCTTTTTCCATTCCTGTGTTCAGGATGCTATTGCCTAGGTTGTTTTCCAGGTCTTTTATAGTTTGGGGTTTTACATTTAAGTCTTTAACCATCTTGAGTTGATTTTTGTATACGGTGTAAGGAAGGAGTCCAGCTTCAGTCTTCTACATATGACTAGCCAGTTATCCCAGCACCATTTATTGAATAGAGAGTCTTTTCCCTATTGCTTATTTTTGTCAGGCTTGTTGAAGATCAGATGGTAATAGGTGTGCAGCCTTATTTCTGGGTTCTGTATTCTGTTCCATTGGTTTATGTGCCTGTTTTTCTACCACTACCATGCTGTTTTGGTTATGGTAGCCCTGTAGTATAGTTTCAGGTAGGGTAATGTGATGCCTTCAGCTTTCTTCTTTTTGCTTAGGATTGCCTTAGCTATGTGGGCTCCTTTTTGGTCCCATATGAATTTTAAAATAGTTTTTTTCTCATTCTGTGAAGAATGCCATTAGTAGTTTGATAGGAATAGCATTGAATCTATAAATTGCTTTGGGCAATATGGCCATTTTAATGATATTGATTCTTTCTATCCATGAGCAGGGAATGTTTTTCCATTTGTTTGTATCATCTCTGATTTATTTGAGCAGTGTTTTATAATTCTCACTGTAGAGATCTTTCACCTCCCTGGTTAGCTCTATTTCTAAGTATTTTATTCTTTTTGTGGCAATTGTGAATGGGACTGCCTTCCTGATTTGGCTCTTAGTTTGGCTGTTGTTGGTGTATAGAAATGCTAGTGATTTCTGTTCATGGATTTTGTATCCTAAAACTTTGCTAAAGTGGTTTATCAGCTGAAGGAGCTTTTGGGCTGAGACTATAGGGTTTTCTAGATATAGAATCATGTCGTCTGCAAACGAGGATAGGTTGACTTCCTCTCTTCCTATTTGGATGCACTTTATTTTTTTCTCTTGCCTGACTGCCCTGGCTAGGACTTCCAATAGCATGTTGAATAGGAGTGATGAGAGAGGGCATCTGAAAATCATTTTTTTAAAAGTGCTTTGTCCTCTGTGAACCATGGCCATTTGCTCTGACCTGAATCATCCCAGACCAGCCAAACTGACCCTTACTTGCTGATCTTGCAAAGCCAACTGGCGTCCATGCCTACGGGGAGGACACAGTCTTTCCTGCAGTGTAAGATGTTCTTGGCCTGTCTGCAGGGTCCCTGAGTGAGGAGGACACGGGGAACTGTGGTTCTTTCCTCACTTTAGACTGGACCAGTGGGTGCCCAGGACTGGAAAGGCCACAGAGCTGGTCCAAGGCAGCCTGACCCTCTGGTTACTCTCAGAGTCTGGGAAATCCGCCCCTCCGGCAGCAGCTGTCCACCTCAGTTCACCACAAAATTATCTAGTATATCCTAGGGCCAGAATCTGGCTACTTGTGATTTCTACCCCCAGCTCTAGTTCTGCTTTCTGGAGCCTTCAAGGGGCAGCTGCAGTTATGATTGGCAGCAGTTTAGCATGATTTCCATCCCTGCCTTACTTTGACTTTCCGCTTAGAGACCCTTCAAAATAACACCATTCCTGGACACCTGGGGTCAGCCTGGGCACTCAGGGTCATCATTTCCCAGCCACCCAGCTGACCATGCAGAGCAAGGGCCCCACGGTGTCCATCTCCAGAGCTCAGGGGCTCATAGTTGAGAGGTGGACGTTTCCTCGGAGCCACTGCCAGCGTCCCTGCCCACCTCTTCAGGGAGCAGTCGTACAGAGACCCTCAGTGTTCTATTAGCTCCATTCCAGGACCTTCTTGTCTTAGTGTTTATGGTTAAACAAAGCTCCAGAGTGAAGCTGATGAAACAATGCAGGAAGCTGGATGCGACACCACCCAGGTCCAGATTTCACAAACCTGTGGAACGTGAACTTGAGGGCTCTTGTAAACAAACCTTCCCTGCTTCTGGAGATTCTGAAACGGTGGCCCACACTGCCAGACTCCTGAAATCTCCCTGTCAGTGAATGCTGCTTGTGCAGGTGGCCAATTACAAAATATCTTGTTACTCTCAGTTCTACAGAATCTCAGTTATTCTAACACAAACAGTGATTATACAAATCTACCAAATGAAGGCTTCTGTCTTTCTTTTTGTTCTGAGGATGCATGTTTACATCATTTGTTCTTAAAATATTTGCAAGTGATATGAGGAGGGCTACATCTATGCATTCGCTAAGCTGGGTATGATGCCAAATGCCATTTTAGAAATGCTGCAATTAAGAATGACAATAATTGCTTTTGGCAGAAATAGAGAGGGAAGAGCCTTTGGAGGGAAATACCCAAAGCAATTACCTGTCAAAACTAATAAAAGGAGCATGCCCTGGAATGCACGGAGCACAGAAATGAGAATGTACTCTTCTCAGGAGACAATTGGCGGAGGTGTGAGATGGCCACACACTGGGAAGGGCGTTAGCTGCAGCCGAGAGCTGAGGGACTAACTGGAGACATAATCAGAGAAGGGGCTCTGGGCACGACAGTAACCCTACCATCCACAGAGGCAGAAACCAGGCAATACACCATCCAACCAACAGGCTGCTCTTGATGATCCAGCACGGTTTTCAGGTAAGTTTCTTCTACTTGGTAGTAACGAGCATTCATTTCTCCAGCAAACGTTTACTGAACATCTGCTGCACTGCCATGCACTGTACTGTGGGCGGGACCACCTGCCACTGTGCAGGGCTCCCTGACCAGGGCTTTTCTTGCCAGAAAGGATGGTAAAGCTTAACCCTGCAAACATAGCCTTGATGTGGAAATTTGCTCCTAACATCCCCCTGGCTGGCAAGAGTCGGCTCCTGGTCCCTGAGAGAAATAGCTAAGACAGGAGGAGACAATGCCCCACAGCACAGTGTGGCCTCCAAACGTGTTTAGAATGCTGCAGAGGATATTTTACAGCAAGCCGGGTTTTTTTCAGAAGACTCAGATACGCTGACATTCTGTCTCATTAGTGCGCTGCACACATCCCACCCTCAACAGCCTGATGGTGAACTACAGACTGTGTCGGGAAACGCCATCTCCTGGCACACCGCCCTTAGGTGGCAGGTGGCACCTGGAAACTGGATCACAGCAGAATTCTGAATTTCAGAAACAGCGGTTTGATTCTGGGCTGGGGTTCAGGTGGATTCCACAGGCGGGGGCCACATTCTGGTACCTGAACAAACATTAAACCCACGACTCCAAATCCAGAAATAACCAAAACTATTAAATGAACAAGAAGATTTTTCAAAGTAACGTATATAGGTCCAGACAGAACCTATGCATTTTTAAGAATGTGCTGAATCCAATACAACCCAAACATCCACGTATGCTCCAAATGGAGCCTGAGTCAGTCCAATCCATGTGGTTGGGATCCCTGCTCAGCCATCTCTGCCTAAAGAGAAAGAATCATTGCAAATGCCTCAGAGGTGGGAGTCTCTCCCACACCTGCAGGGTCCTTGGGGCCCTCAGCTTCACACTGACAGGGGCACTGAGTAAACACATGTGGGCATCAGGAAAACGGATGTGTGTGCTAATTCGTCTGCAAAATGCCTGAACTCTTCCTCTTCCAGATGTTTGCTGTTATTACCTTCACGGACAGCCAGTGCTTCCTTCCATGTCAAATATTCTCAAACCCTTCCCCCGAACTCCTGCCATGGCTCGGGATGCTGCTGAGGCCACAGGGGCTTAGGGCTGGGACCACACGAGACCTGCCTTGGAGAGGTGAACATTCAAGGCCTCAAAGCATGGGGAGTCCTGCTGTGCTATTCCAAGGACAATCTTCCATAGATTTATGATGAGAACTTGCGTCTCTTACCGGGTCATCCGAGAACACACATCCACAGTGCCAGGACAAATCGCCCACCTCCGCCTTGCAACAGGGCCTGACCATGGGTCTCAGCAGGAATGGAGCCGGGTGAGGACACACACCTGGTACTGGTCTCTCCTTCAGGCTCCTGCTGCCTCTGCCCCCGCGGGACCTGATGGGGATGAGGGGACACCATCCCAGCTTAGTCAGGGCCAGCAGCTGTGCCCAGCGTCCACAGAACGGCCGGCCGTGGTGTGGGACAGCTGCTGGGCCCTGGGACGTCTGCCTCATCCACACCCTGGGACCCAGCTCTCATGATCTCACAGCCCCATCCTCTCCCAACCCCTGACCACCCTGGAGCAGTTCTGAGCCTGCAGTGGTCTCCTCATGCCCCCAGGCGCCTGCTGGCACCAGAACCCACCTTCTGTCCCCCAGATGACTGAGGTCCTAACAACTGTGTAAAAACCTCTGCGCACCCCTGGCCACTCCCCTCCTGCCTCGGGCCTCCCACCTGCATGCTGGGACCCCTTCACCCTCTCTCCAGCAGCCTTGGCAGTCCCTACCCGAGGCACTTTCCTCGCCTCTGACCCCCCTTCTTTACTCTCTGTGAAATTTCAGGAGGAGATCCCCTGCCGTCCTGCAGCCTGGGTCCTGCCCTGAGGCCTGGCTCTGGCTCCACTGATCCTCGGAGGTGGCTCCTGGAGCTGCCCTTCCCACACTTACCACAAGGGCATCTCCGTCTCCCACCTGGAGGAACTCGATCAATGAGCTTCCTCATTTCCAGGAATGCCCTAATTCCTTCCAGAAATGACTGCTCCATGGACCTTCCTGAAACACAGCTCACACGCAAACCCCACTTCTCAGGAGCCTTCAGTGCTCTCAGCTCTGCAGGTTGGGCACGCTGACCGCTCTTCTCCCTCAACCGCTCCCTCTTTCCCTCCCTGCAGCTGAGCTCAGGCCTGACACAGGCTTCTTCCACCTGCTGCACACCAAAGCCTACCACCCTTCAAGCTCCAGGGCAAAGCCAGCCCGAGCCCTGGTGTAAATGCACCCCCTCCCTCCTGTGAGCTCCCACAGCACATTTTGGTGCCAGGAGACAGTGGTCTTGGGGCCGATGGCACGCCCATCTGCAGCTGTAAGAAGAACCCGTCACCACCCACCTGGGGGGGACAGGGCCAGGTAACTAGCTTCACACTCCGTCCCCTCAAACTGGCCTCTGTCCTCCCCTCTTGAAACTACCTTCACAAAAATTCTAACAGTGAGAAAATGATGGCAGTGAAAGAGACCTGATTTAACCACCCCCCATCTTGCCTTTAGATGCCCTCAATTATTCCTGGGCTTAGATCAAGCTAACTTCAGGAGACTTTTAGATTATAGTTTAAGTGATGAGAGCCCTTCCCCCAAACTCAACCATCTTTGTAAGGCTAATGAGAGACCACCGGGCTAGGGGGAGGACAGGAGCCGAATTCCGCTAAGGCACAGATATAAATGATTGCCAGTCGTTATTCTGGAAGTCACAAAATATGCAACCTCCCTAATTACCCCTGCAGATGACTTTGCTATTGTGGAACGTAAGATTGGCCTTTTGAGATGTCTTTTCAGGGTTTCTGCATGTCTGACACCATGGCTGCACCTGAACTGGCCAACCACTCCTGTAGCCCCACCCAGAAGTGATTCAGCCCACCGAGGACCATTTCCCACGCCCCTATGATGGCACCCCAGTCAATCAGCAGCAAGCACCATTGCCTAGCACCCCCATCCCCAAACTACCTTTGAAAAACCATAGCCTCTGAGCCTTTGATGAGGTTGATTTGAGTAACAACTTGGTCTCCCACATGGCGTGGCCAGCATCAAGTCAATTAAATTCTTTCTTTACTGCAATGCAGTGTATTGATCTTGTTTGTGCAGTGGGCAGGAAGAACCCAGCGGGTGGTTACATTCTCCACTGGCAAGGAAAGAGCTACAGGTAAGTTAGAGATCCTTTGAAAAGCTCTGTTACTAATCTCCTGGGAGGGGAGGGAGGTTGCCTTGAAATTAACTGTCAATTCTGAGCCACAGAAGCATGACCAATGGCAGGATACTTAAGAGGCTGCAGACATTTCAGCGCGCCCTGGACATGGCATCCAAGGCCCAGCATGGCAGTCTCTCTTCCAGACAGAACACGCTGCCTCTGCCCAGTTCATCTACATGCAAAAACGTAGAGAATGTGGTGGTCTGTGCCAGGGGTGTGATAAGGGAGACTCTAGCCAGTGGAACGAGGAGGGGTCATCAAATCTTAGAAAGAAGAACATGGGGCCCTGCCCTCAAACTTCAAAGAATTGACATAGACCAGAGAAGAGAAAATGCTGATTTCACAAGGTGGATGGTGAACAAATGGAAAACCTTATCTCCGGTGTAAAGGCAAACACAAAACTCTCAGGACCCTCAAACTCTTTATGCCAAAGGAAAAGTTGAGGATGGAGGCTGAGTTCATTTCACACTGATCATGCCAATTACAAGCTTGTCTTCCCAGGTTCAGAATGACAAGATGAGATCAGCCATTTCCTCCACCTACCGAGAGATACCTGCAAAACTGATGCTTCCTTTATCCCCTTTCTTTCTCCAAAAGTTCATCTGGTCTGATGTAACATGCAGATTTACCAGGTACCAGCTAAAGTCTCAGCGTGTGGCCATTTGCCTTACTACCTCCTCACCCCTCTCCCCGCAGGACTTAGCCCTTTAAGGACAAGTATAAACGCTAACCCTCCTGAAGACCTTTTCAGAAAAGATACTCAGAGGTGTGTCTGTGACTCATGTTTTTTTCTGGATGTGGTGTAAGACTGGCTTAATAAACCTCTTGAAACCTTCACTGAAATCCACACCTCAGTCACTGATTTTGGTTATCACCAGAGGTGGCTTAAGCTTCTCAAAGTTAAAATGGAGACAACACCTGAAAAATCCCTGAGTAGACACCACCAGTCAGGTCTCATAAATCACCTCAACCTTGATTGATTTGCAGACATAAGGGACACTTAACCTGAGCCATTTCTTGTAAATTCCCATTTTAAAGAAGAATAGGACTTAAGCTTAACAACCAGAAGTAGCCAACAAACTGTTAATAACCATATCAAAGAGGGAATTTCCAATGGGACAGAACAAATGAGGCAGCTGTGCAAGTGTAACCAAGCCAGCATTCTTTGCTTTACTTCTGTGTTCGTCTATAAAAACCTACCCCTCACATTGCCTCAGGGGAGTTCCTGAACCACCTCGGGTTTGGAGCTGCCCGGTTCATGAACTGTTGCTTGCTCAAATCAACTCTTTAAACATGTCACTGTGCCTCGGTTTACCTTTTTGACAGTCTGGTGTCAGAAGTGATATCTGAAGGAGACCCTCGACGACCCCCGGGAGCAGCGCGTAACCAGGCGTGGGCAGCCCTCGGGCCACTGCACTTACTGCTCTCCCGCTGCATTTGGTGGCTGCAGGGTGAGCCCCTCTAGGAGGTTGAGCTCCACAACTTGCATCCTGAGCTCTCCGACTCCATGGGAGCAGTTTTTGTTCCAGAGCTCAGCCTGGGTCTGACAGGGACTGCACTGGAACCTGGATTGGGATCCAGAGTCAAACTGCGTGTTCTACAGGAACTGGCCTGGGTCTAGTTGGAGGCCTCAGGTAAGAAAAATGTGAGAAAAACAGGGAATTATGGGTTCACCAGAATCCATGGAGGCTGGGACTCCCCATCTGGAACTGCAGCTCATTTTACGTTCAGAAACTACAGACCCAGAGCCCGTGGCTTTCTCAAGAAATGGGTACAGCTCAGGGGGATGACTCTGAGTCACAGTGGCCACAGTGGGAAGTTTATTCCAGACGAAATCATTCACGTACAGGCACATTCAAGAGAAAGGAATCCTGAGTGCCTGCAAAACCACGCAATACATTTTTTGATTGGCATACAGATTGATTTTAGACAGAATGACTCCAAAAATACAGCCTCCCTAAAGGAATCTCTACAGCACTCGAACAAAACACTATTTTGAGTCTACTAACATTTGATTTCTTGCCTTTTCCGTATGAAGATTCTGAAAACCAACTTCCTTACAAATTAAATCCTCCACTGAGCCTGGGGCATCTGCAACAACTCACTCAGATTTTGGCCTTGCACACAACCCTGAGCTATTACAAAAGCAGCCACCTGAAGCTGAAGAGGAGAAGGACTCGTCAACACACCAGTGTCTCCCGGCCACTCCCTAAACATGGCCTGCAGTCCCAATACGGCTGACCCGGACAACAGGCAACTATGCCCACAACTCCTCTCTGGGGAAAACTTAATGTCCTTTCTCCCTGCCTTAGAGATACTGAAATCTTTAAAATGCAGGCATCTGGGAAATGACTCATCAGGAGGGAGAATAAATGGGAACACTGTAGAAAAAAACTGGCAAATGGAAAATCTTAAAGTCCTTTCCATATGTATTAACAAAAGACTTTGGCCATCCAAACAGGTAACTTTATTTGCCAAGAACACAACTTGGACTGACCACTGAGTTTTATATTATTGTACGTGGCACAGGGCTACAATTTGAGAACAGAAGCCAGGAATCTCTGCTTCTGTCTGTTTGGTTATGTACGTCTATATGTATGTATGTTATTTATATGTCACATTATCCTACCTCCCGATATTATTATTAGAAATAACATATAAAAGAGCTGTATTTTACTGGCCTAAAGAAAATTAGATGCTTGTATAAATTAAATATTTTATCAGAAAAAAAGGACTAACCCAATGGTTTTCAAGTTCATATAACTTGAGTAATCTTTAATAAATAAAAGTATCAATGATTTAGTAGAAATGGACATTCTACCTAGCTGAGCTAGTCAAATAAGCTTGTTATTCCTCTTAAAAAATTTGTCAACAAGAAAAGTAACCTGAGATGACAGGTAGTTTGATATTATCTGTTTAAAAACAGTTTCCAAAATCTTTTTGAAAACTTGAAATTCTGAAATTATACTAAGTTAAATTAAATGATATTTGCTACATATCTAGATCATACCCAAATAAGATAAACTACTAAAACACTAATTCCTAAAAAGAAGTTTAAGCTTAAGTATTTTTTGCTTATTATAGAGGAACTGGAGCTACCTGGGTCTGCCAGTAAGCGTGTCCTGTGCTAAGAAAGTACGTGCCATTTACTAACTATGATATCATGTACTTCCTAATTCACAGTGCATATTAATGTCACTAAGGATTAAGAATTTGAATTAACATGTGTGATTAAAACCACTAGAAATAAATATCAAAGCAAACAACTGTATATGAAAAATGTACACAGAAGGTAGGATGTGTTTTCAATAAGGAAAGTATATGAGGTCTGTGTTTAAGGAAAAAGAGAGTACTTTTATCTTAAAGCAAGATGACTGATTGTTCCAGAATGGAAAAGAAGAAAATGAGTAAGACAAAAGCTGGTTGGGCATACACAGTTGCAGAAGGTCTGACAAAAGAAATTTTATGTGTGGTCAAACTTCTAAGATTAGAATGATTTTATTTATAAGTTTCTGTTAAAAAAAAAGCTTAGTAAAGTACTGACACAAAGTGAGTTTGTTTTCTCTCTATTAATAGGACAGTATTTTCTTGAATATTGGTCTTCTCTTAATTACAAAAGTGTTTTGTTTTTACGTTTTAAGTAATTGGCCTAGAAAGCAATGATTTTGTGTTTTATCAGGATAACTTACTAAGCTTCATGCTGTCTTTATTTAGTCTCTGATTAGTTAAGAAAAATGAGTCTTTAATATTAAAAAAGGGCCAGCTGCAGGGGCTTGCGCCTGTAATCTCAGCACTGCGGGAGGCCAAGGCAGGTGGATCACTTGAGGTCAGGAGTTCGAGACCAGCCTGACCAACATGGTGAAACCCTGTCTCTGCCAAAAATACAAAAAATTAGGTGGGCTCGGTGGCACATGCCAGTAATCCCAGCTACTCGGGAGGCTGAGGCAGGAGAACTGCTTCAACCCAGGAGGCGAAGGTTGCAGTGAGCCGAGATCACACCCCTGCACTCCAATCTGGGCAACAGAGTGAGTGAGACTCCGTCTCAAAAAATAAATAAAATAAAATAATACAAATTATATTTAAAAAGGTAAGTTATTTTTTACAATCTGGTGTCTGTTCCATAAAAACCTGCAGGAAAATATTAATAGGAGGAAGCTGGGTGCGGTGACTCACACCTGCAATCCCAGCACTCTGAGAGGCCAAGGCGGGTGGATCGCTTGAGGTCAGGAGTTCGAGACCAGCCTGGCCAACATGGTGAAACCCCATCTCTACTAAAAATACAGAAATTAGCTGGGCTTGGTGACAGACGCCTGTAATCCTAGCTACTCAGGAGGCTGAGGCAAGAGAATTGCTTGAACCCAGGAGGCGGAGGTTGCAGTGAGCTGAGATCATGCTATTGCACTCCAGCCTGGGTGACAGAGCAAAACTCCATCTCAGAAAAAATAAATAAATGAATAAATAAATGAGAGGATCAGCCAACGCATCAGCAAATGTCAGCCGGATGGTTTAATTTCCACTCATCCCAGGACACGAGGCAAGCCTCAAACATACAGGCCCTGGCCATGAAGCCTTTGGAGCATCACTGGAACTGGGTATTGACCCCAAAAACTCTATAAAGCTTTGTGACCAAAGAGGTTCAAGTCTCAAGTCCCCTTCAGGAAGAGCTGCAATCTGCTCAAGTGTCCAAGTTTGCCTCTGTTGCTCATAACAACATACCAGAAACTGGGTAAATTACAAAGGAAAGGCATTTATTTCTTACAGTTATGAGGCTGGACAAGTCAGGGTCGAGTGGCCACAGTGGTGAGGGCTTTCCTGCTGGTTGGGACTCTTCACGGTCCCCAGGTGGCACAGGGCATTGTGCAGTGAGGGGGCTGAGCGTGTTGGCCCAGGTCTCTCTCCTTATAATAACACCTCTCCCATGAAAACGCACTAATCTATTAATGGATTAACCCACTTACGAGGGCAGAGCTTCCATGATCCAATCACCTCTTCAAGGCCCGACTTTCAATACTACCACATTGAGGATCAACTTTCAGCCTGAGTATTGAAGGAGATAAATATTCAAACCACAGCACATCAAAAACATGTGAAAGCCAAAGCCACCAAGAATCTGACAGGCTGCACGAAAGCACACATTAGTGTCCATCCATAGTGGCCATGTACCCCAGACAAGCACTGCTGCCCAGGAAGAAGCTGAGAGGCCACTGGCCACACTGAGGAGCTGTGTGTGTGGACTGCTGCACGCTGGCTGTGGGTCTGGTTTCCATTGAGCCAGCCCAGGTCTCTGAGCCTCTCGAGAACCCCCCCGCCAACAGAGTCCTTGTGGAAGAACAGGCTGAGCCCAGGAAAAGGAGGAGGCCCGACAGACAACATGCCGTAAAAGCCATGGCTCGTAAGTAAAGAATGTGAAATGGGTATAGCAATATAAAATCATAAAAAATGAGGCCAGCAGGAATTGTTACTGCTGTGGCCACCTGGAGAAGGAGCAGTCACTCGTCACCAACCCCCACCAGCAGGACGGGAAGCAGCCAGGTTCTGAGGACGTACCTGGGGAGGAGGAGGCAGGTGCGAGAGCCCAAGGATGGAGGAGACAGAGACCAAGGGAGGGGAGTGGAGAGGGCAGAGAGGTGTGCACTGGGAGAGGCCATCGACAGGTGGGAGCTTGCTGCGTCTCGGGTCACCAGCACCAGACCGAGCCCTGACCTCGGTCAGGAGGGGTGGGGAGGAAGCCGACTCTGACCCCATCAGCGGCAGCTCACCCCAAGGGTCCGGCCGCCCAGCCCGAACGGCTTCCTGTGACCCACTGTGGTCACCTAGGCAACAGCTCTGTTCTTCCCAGACAGGAGAAGCCACTGGTGCACCTCCGAGTGGCTCCTCCACCTGCCAGAAACTGACTTCTCAACCATAGTTCCCTTTATGATGCTTAAGATAAGCATTTTATTCAGGGTAAAAATTAATTCAGTGAGCGTTGTTTCCTATAAAAAGTGAACACAAAGACATTACTTTAAAAAAAAATAGAGACAGCTTCTTGCTCTGTTGTCCAGGCTGGAGTGCAGTGGTGCCATCACAGCTCATTGTAGCCTTGAACTCCTGGGCTGAAGTGATCCTCCTGCCTCGGCCTCCTGAGAAGCTGGGACTATAGCGTGTGCCACCACACCAGGTTAATTTAAAAAGTTTTTCTGGTGTCTTGCTATGTGAATCAGGCTTGTCTTGAACTCCTGTCTTCAAGTTATCCTCCTGCCTCGATTTCCCAAAGTGCGGGGATTCCAGGTGTGAGCCCATTGCACCAGGCCATAAAGATATTACTTTAAGACTATCCGAACCAATAAACAGTTATTAATTATTTAAATATCCAAGACGAGGAAATGACCTTAAGGAGTTTAGAAAATAGAAAAAAATCTAGTCAAAAAGATCCAAAAGAAAAAAGTGACCAGGCTGTTTATCTCATCAGTCCAAAGAGTTATTTGCACTAGGACAAGGACCTACTTATATCAGAGAGAAAATGGAAAGGAAAGAGATAGGCACCAATTAAGATGCAGCTGACGTCTACACCATCAATACTGACATCAGAGGAACCTACTTCTCTGCGCTCTGCCGTGGATTCCAAAACTGTTTGGTTCAGACCTCCTGGAGCATAAGACAGTGATTATCCATTTAGTTTCTTAGCACAGGTCTGACTGGAACGTCTGCTGAGGGCCAGGAACAGCGAGCTCCCACCAGAGCTTCAGCTCTCACAGCATCACCGGACAGCTGAGCCGAGACCACAGAGCGAGGTGGAATGCTGCCATCAGCACAGGCCTTGGGCCCCCCAAGGAGGGCCAGGCCCCACATGACGTTGTGGAACCCATTCGTGGTTCCTCTGACAAAGAGGAACAAGAAAGAAAAGACTAGGTGTAAAATGGGATGTGATTACGTATAGTCCACGTGACACAACCGTCACAGGAACGAGAAAGCAGGCGAAAATCATGGCATTTGGTCATAGGAGACGGTGATTCCAATTTTAAACTAGTGGCTTGAAGTTAACCCTCAAATGCTGGTGAAATATTTTATTCCCACCAACAAAACAGTCACTAGAACATTGTAGTAGTAGCAAAGCACTGTCAACGACCTAAAAGTCCATGGACCTGGGACAGACTAAAGAAACACATTAGAATACTATAGCAGCTCTTAAATAGAATATAAGAACATATACAGAACAGTCGCCAAATACATTGTTAAGTTAAAATACAAAACAGAAAAGAAAAGCAAGATGCCGAGTGCGTGTGTGGAGTGTGCCAGCTTCCACGTGTGTGGAAGGAAAAGTGGGGTCTACCCATGTGTGGACTTGTGCGTGCCCCGACTCTCCAGGGGCAGCTTGGGGCTGGCAGCAGCGGAGTCTGCAGAGACATTTCCCATTACATACATTCTGAACAGAATTTTTCTGTGTATATGTGTGTGTGTGTATATATATATATAATCACTTAATTTCTACTGTGAGGAGTTTCATTAATTTGTTCAGCAAAAGCTTGTAAAATATCTTTTTAGATGCTAAGTACTGTGTCAGACTCGGGAGAAGCAACAGAAACAAGATGCCATCTCCTCTGGGCACTGTGGGAGAAGGACCAAGAAATCACACACTGAGTTATGATCACAAAAGTCTCAGGATGCTATGGGACGTAAGGAAACACATTTACATCCTACTCAGAAGCCACCAATCCTTACTTTAGGAGATCATTCTCCCAAGTATGATAGAAAATATGTTTCTCTGACATAAGTCATCCTTCTCTCTGGGGATGTTTGTATAGCAAACAACCTAGGAGAGTTCGATGATTAAGATAATTAAGATATCGTCTCTCTCTGTAACAACGGCTGGGGGTTTGCCAGCAGCCTCCTTTTGACAATGCGGGTTTCTTAAGCCAGTTCTCCTCAGCTAGGACACAAATGCACTGCATCCATGTGGGCCGCTCCCACTGCTCCTGGGGGACTTGGGAAGCAGAGGGAACCCGTGAGTACATGCAGCTCATGATGCCTGCTATGCGTGAACAGCAAGTCTCTTGTCTCTGGCCCAGCATCTCACGTCTTCTGCAGCACCTGCAAAACTGTGGCAGGCTACCTTGTTAGCCTGCAAGTGGGGAATGACCTCAAACCCTTCACAGTTCCTGACATGTAGATGGAAATAAGTTCAGCATCCATTGTTTAAAAGAAAAACCAAAGAAAAGTTAGTTTTTAAGCCTAGCACCTTCCGTGGCCTGGTCTAAGCTGACATTCACCATCAGATCCATTTCAGCCATGTGCCTCTGAAGGATGGCTCAGAACAGGGAGCTCCCAGACGCACAGAAACCACCTCTGCTTCTCGCCAGCGCAGGTCACACCCCTCCAGACGCGGGCGTTAAGAATGGTATGAAGTCACACGGAAGTTCCTATCCAGCCTGTGCCTAGGCAGGAAGCCTGGACAAAGCCCCCTGAGGGACCTGTCCTTTCCACCTGCAGGTTGGCATGGGCCACGGGAAGAGGGCTGGATCTCGGCTCTGACGCCCGGAGTGCCTCACACGCATATCGGCAAGAGAAAGCTTGTCTTAGTGATGCATCAATGTTAAGTCACACAGCTCCAAATAACTCCTAAGCTTACAAAGCAAATCCTGTTAGAGAGTTTAGAATTGAAATTGGTTTCTGTCTGGATTTATGTGGTTTTTTTTTAGATGCAACATGTAATAAAGAGAAAAATTTCCAAATCAGACTTACACAAATTATCTCACTGGAACTGGAAACTAGGTTTTTTTCCACCTCATTTCTGGCACTCTTTCACACAAATTTCTTAATCATACAGATTTAAAAGTGGCTGTTACAGACCCTCAGTGTCTCACCTCACCTGGCATCAGGTGCAAATGCACACTATTGTCCCGTGGAGTCACTCAGCCCATCTAATCAGATGCCTTCCTCAGCCTCAGCCTGTGGATTCTGGTTCACATCGCTGATAGCATCTTTATTCTGGTAACTTACTTCTATTTACATCTCTGGCATTTGAGCCATGCATATTTCAAAGAGTACAAAAAACAAAACAAAACAAAAGAGTGGCCAGGCTGAGGCCCTGGCACGCTGCTGCTTCTCTCCTGAAGGGCAGTGTCTTGTTACCAAGCACTTCATGCAAGTCAAAAAGGTAAAATGGATGAGATACAGATATTTTTCCTACAGAGGTGATACTGGAAATAAGAGCCTTCAATACAAGATGTCCAGGTAGACACCTGTTGCTGCAAGAAAGCCCAGTGACAAGTTTCCCAACCAACGCTGCCTACAAGGGGCCCTCAGGCCTGCATCTGAACCCGCTCCAGCTGGTGTGGGGCTGAGTGACTGCCTGGGACCTGTGGCCCCTAGCGTCTGATGGGACTCACACACAGACTGCCCACTGAGGAGGAGCCCCTGTGAGTAGTTTAAATGTGCTGACCTATCTCTGGGTGAAGGTGCCCCAGGAAGCGTCTCCAATCTTGAGTTAAGCTAGGGTCCAGCTGTTGTGCAGTGAGCCATCAGACAGCTGCAGGCTCCCTCAAAATCTTGTTTTTTTAATGTATTGTTTGCAAGCTTTTAAGAAAGTGGAATATTTTATATAAATCTGCATTTCTAATATCCCATGAAAACAAGAAGCTGGACAATTTGGAACTTGGAGGTGAGTAGGGCTGCCCAGGTCCCCAGGCCCCCAAGTAACCAGGTAATCCTAAACGTCCGTCTCTCCTCAGGACTACCTTTCCTAACTCAGAATTTTCACTGGGAGGAAGGACCCTCCATGGCCATGCTGCTGCTTCTGCCGTGGTGGCTTGGCTGCCTCCTCCATGCACATCTCCTTGGCTGCGTCAGCATTTCCCAGGACAGACTCTCAGCATGGCTTCAGCTTTATTTGCCTTTCTCTGGACAGAGTTCAAACAGACAATCTGGAAGATGGGCCAGAACCACGCGTGCACCACGGAATCACAGATCTTTAAAGCCGGAAGAAGTCTTGGAGGCAGCGCCTGCATGTTTCAGACTGGGAAATGGTGGCTTAGAGTGGGATGGGAATGGTGAGGGACACCGGTTTTAGTAACACGCTACAGCCCCGTTGTCCAGCATGGAGACCGCTGGCCGCCTGTGGCT